>NC_080164.1:77905261-78205261 GCF_950295315.1 Erinaceus europaeus | reverse complement strand
CTAAACTACAGTGCTGTCCCACTGGGACACACCTCAGAGATGGGTGTTAGACAACAAATTGTGCCATTTTAGCACAAATATGTTGTTGAAGCCATTCTCCCAAGGAGATGTTGCAAAGATATCCGAGTTCACTTTGAGAAAAGGATAGAGTATTAACAACATGTAGTTTGCAATGTTCTATGAAACATGATATCATTTTACATAGCAATTTGAGCACAGATCTTATCATAAAACCATTCACTTTGCTGATGACAGCAGAGACTATCAGGCTTTATCAATCGTGCTACCACACAATCTCTTTCTAAAGGTTTGACCCACACCCTTGTTGTTAGGAGTATATCAGAAAGAATAACCTGCCTGTTTCATGATTAATATAGAATGAGTAATTGTCTCTGAAACAGAAAGAAATAAGAATTTTAATAACTAGTTCTATGTACATAATAACTTATTATATTTTTAAAGTGTTAAATGCATCTAATGATGGATCAAAAACCAGAGGGAAAAGAGGCATCTGGCATGGAAAAAATAAAGAGAAATTTTACAATTTAATGTTATAAATATACCAGAAGTTGATTTTAAGTAAAATTTAATGATCTGGTGATAATATTTAAACTCATTATTTAGCCATCAGATTTGAATATAACAACCATTAATGAGTCTGAGTAATATTGCCATACAAATTTGAATTTGTCTATCAAATTTGAATAGAATGAAAATCTTCTATAATGGTACTGCTTTGCCTGTATTAATATTAGTGATTGTTGATTTTCCTTGTGTATATTTATTTTAAATCAAGAGTTCACATAGATGTGTACTCAGTTATAGTCCCATAATACATGTTTCTATTATAGTAAGAATAATTATGATTACATTTTTTCTAGCATAAAAATATAGCAAGCCCTTGCTAATGCAAAACTCAGCTGTATTTTGTAGTCACCTACAAGGTGGCATAATACTTTATTTATTTATTTGCACTATTGAACTTGGGCTTTTAGTGGTAAGAGCGATTGAACCTGTGACTTTAGAGCCTCAGGCATCTGAGTGTCTTTGCATAACCATTATGCTATCTACCACAACCAGGTGTATAGTAAACTCTTGTCTAGGGACCACTTACTACTTGTATAGACTAAGTCATGTTTCTCTCACAGTTTCATTCTTTGATTGTTATTAGTGGTTTAGTATGTGGATTCCTGGCTAGTGCTGACTAAATTAGGTCAACTGCTCAATTAACTGGAATTAAGAACAAATCCTTTCATTCTGTCTAGACTGCCTCTTAAATAGAAAGAGTGCATAGCCCAATCTGTGTACAGAAGAGCAACATAAGCTCTGTGAAGAGAGAACAGGCATAGTTCCTGTAAACCTATTTTTATGTGCATCTCAGCTAAAAAATCCTTTATATGAATAAAAGCTGATTTAACGTTCTGATTTAGATACTCAGAAATAACTCTAATATAATGTGACTAAGCCTGAAATTCTAATCTCTCTTTAGAAATTTCTCTACTGGAATTACCCCCATTCTAGTTTATGTAATAGCTATATATTTTGAGTGTCTTGCAAAAAGCTGAGTTATCTATTATCAGTAAGTCTTCAATATGGCTGTCCTTTCTTCAAGACCACTGTCTGGAGCAATAGTCCAGCAGTTTGTGACCCTTTCCCTGAACCACAGTCTCTGTCCAATAAAGCACAGCTCTCTCCCACACTCCATCCAATGTAATCTGTGTCTGATTCTGAGGTACAAGGGGGATTTAGTCCCAGTCTGAGTTATGGAACTTCTTTAGTGCCATGTCTTTCAGATTATCTGGTAGATATTCCTTTTAGGATTGACTAAGACATTTCTTTGAGCAGCATCTTGGTGCTTTCTCTTGAAAAACTTCTCAAAAGGTTATGTAGCTCCTTATATTCAAATGACAAAATGAGACCCAATAAGGCAAAATTTCACAGTAAGTCATAAGAATACATATCTTTGGGAGTCAGGTGGTAGTGCAGCGGGTTAAGCGTACGTGGCACAAAGCACAAGGATTGGTTAGGATCCCAGTTCAAGCACCCGGCTCCCCACGTGTAGGGAAGTCGCTTCACAGGCGGTGAAGCAGGTCTGCAGGTGCTTCTCTGTCTCTCTTTCTATAACCCCCTTCTCTCCCAACTTCTCTCTGTCTCTATCCAATAACAAACAAACAAAAAAATATACACCTTCTCTCATAGTATATTGGATTTTCTTTTTTTCAATAAATTCTTTGTCATAATTATTTGGTTCAACTATTACTATTAAAAAAAATCCCCTTATGAAACCCAAGCCATATTTTATTTTTTATTCTAGTGGTTTAGTAAGAAATGGAAACTTATGGTATCACCTAGTGCTCAGTAAAACTGGATGATCATCATATTTAATAAAAGCTTAAAAACATCAAATTTAATTATAGTAATAATAGCATTATTATGTAATAAAAAATGTGCACAGATAAGCCTTCATAATATGGACTCAAACATTCAACTGCCAGTCTCTTACATAATTCTATTTTTCAGTGTTTAAGAGTTTGAACTGTTAACAAATGTCTGTTAAGCATTACTCCAACCTGTTTGAAAGCATGTTACACCATTTATGATCATGAGCCTGTGTCATACCGGATGTCAAGAATCTGTTTGCAATCTGTTCTGCTAGTTTTAAACTCTTGGGAGGTTATGGTAACAAAAGTGTGGTTAAATCCTTGCCCTCAGACTTACATGATTCTCCTTTTATTCTGGGTTTGAAAGTACTGAATGTCATTTTTTAAAATATTTATTTACTTATTCCCTTTTGTTGTCCTTGTTGCTTTAATTGTTGTAGTTATTGATGACTTTATTGTTGCATAGGATAGAGAGAAATGGAGAGGGGGGAGACAGAGAGGGGAAGAGAAAGACACCTGCAGACCTGCTTCACCGCTTGTGAAGCGACTCCCCTGCAGGTGAGGAGCTGGGGGCTTGAACCAGGATCCTTCTGCCAGTCCTTGCACTTTGTGCCACCTGCGCTTAACCCACTGCGCTACCGCCCGACTCTCCTGAATGTCATTCTTAAGCTTAATTACTTAATTACATCCTAAACATTTTTTTCTTTTGCATGCACAGTTGCTATTATTATATGTTATGCTGTGAACCGGCACCAATACAATGACGCATGCATGCAGTATCACTGAGTGACTTTCCCAGACCATTTTTTTTATTTTATTATATTGGGGGGGATAGGAGAGGCAAAGACAGAAAGAACGGAAGATACCACAGTATCATTCTATCATTCATGGTGTTCCTTTGGTGGTATCTGTAGTATATCCATATGATGTCAGGGATCAACCCAGGGTCTCATGCAATGTGAGGCATGCATTTGCCATATATATATCCCTTTACTTATTTTTTAAAGTGTCATTTTATTTTTTAAAGTGTCATCTCTTTAAATTTTAAGATATTATGAAACTACTTTATACTGTACGATTTTTTTTTTAATCAGAGGAAAAGCAACCCACCTCACTACCCACTAACCCATGCAATCAGTGGCCACAACAGGCATTCCATGTTGTGCTAAAGATGAGTTTCCTTGGAGGAGTCCCGGAGTGAACCTGAATTGCACACATATTATCTTTTGTACTCTAACTTGGCAGTTGTGCCAGGCCAGACTCAAAATATTTAGCGCCCTATGATTTTGCCTAAGACTACTTTGTCTTTTAATAAATGCTGCCAAATTGGAGGGGTTCCTGTTTCTATGTGACAATTTTTTCTTAGCAAGGAGCACTTCAGACTGCTCAACACTATAGAAAAGACTTGAAGGTACATAAAAGAAGGTGATTAGACAAAAGTGTTTACTGTGCCACATATCTCCCTTTCTATGACAAAGCTGAATTTTAAGGGAATAGGCATTTATCTGTGTGTATGGATATAGATATATAGCCTGTATTGATAGGATTGCTTCCTATAGGAGTAGAAGAACAGGAAGAAAGCAAGTTAAATAGCACAAAATGAAATTCTTTTGTGTTGTTAATCAGCTACAGTATAATGATATTGAGGACATACAAAGTTTGTCTTTCTTAATGAAGAAAGAAGTATATTATTATAGAAACTTTTGGTATGCTACCATTTACTCAATAGGACAGAAAGACTACTGAGATTAAATATGATTCAGAAACAAGTAACTAGAATACTGAAAAAAATACAACAGAATATCAATAAGCAAAAAATCTGGCTCTGATAGGATGTTTATCTTGAAACTGTAGACCAAATTTCTGCCTCAAAATTATAGAAACATGCAGACAGATGTAGAGGATAATAACATACACAAGGAGATCTTTCTTTCTCTCCGTTGGTTAGGGGGAAGTCATCACTGGGATTTCACCATGCCAAGCCAACTTTTAGAGAGACAGAGAATGAGAGATGAAGAGAGGAGAGACCACTGCACTTAAGTTTTCTCTAATGCGGTGAGGACTTGGGTTGAGCCTGGGTTGCACACATGGCAAAGCAAGCACACTCTCCAGGAAAGTTATTTTGCGAGCCCTATAATGAGATTTCTGTTATATGAAGAAATCAAGGAGAAGGTTGTGCCATATTCTTTTCTACTAGAAAACAAACCATAATTGATCTTCCTTAAATGAAGAACAAAGTCTTAGAAACCTAAAAACAAAACCAGAACCTAGAAAATATTTTGCTATCTAAAAGGAGAAGAAGATATATTTATTGTTATACCTGAGAGAAAATATAAAGGGAATATTTTAAACTCACAATACAATTCAATGAAACATCCAGTCTAGAAAATATGGGTAAAATGTGGGATAAAACATATACTATAAGAGAAAAGCATAAAGGTAAGAGCTATAAAAGAATCATGTGGAGTGGATGTTTTAAGTGAACTATAAGTGAATTACTATCTGAAGTTTAAAAAAAAATCAAGCATCTTAGAAGCATAAAATGGAAATTAGCTGACAGAGAATAGAACTGGAACAAGAAGAAAGAAGACAAACTATAGATATCCAGCAGAAGTCAAAGAAAAGGAGAAAATAAGCAAAAAAAGATCACAAACCTACAACATAAGACAATGGATGAGATATACAAGTGTTTGTTTCTCTATAGAGACAAGTGCAACAAAAGCAGAAGCAATGAATTACATATGTTTAAATAACAAAAAATATGTGAATACCAAATGATATAAATAAAAAACATATATATCTAAAAAACATGTGTATGAGCGAAACTCATAAATAATACTTTATTTAACATTATTGGTATTTCATTAAAGGCCTGGGGAGACAGTACGAGAGTTATACAAAAGTCTTTTGTTAGTGCAGCGGGTTAAGCTCACATGGCGCAAAGCACAAGGATCAGCATAATGATGCCAGTTCGAGATCCTGCTCCCCACCTACAGAGGAGTTGTTTCACAGGCGGTGAAGCAAGTCTGCAGGTGTCTATCCTTCTGTCCCCCTCTTTTTCTCCCCCTCCTCTCTCCATTTCTCTCTGTCCTATCCAACAACGACAACATCAATAACAACAACTACTACAATGATAAAAGCAACAAGGGCAACAAAAGGGAAAAAAAAAATGTGTCTGAGGCCCCCAGATCCCAAGTTCAATCCTCAGCATCACCATAAGTTAAAACAAAGTAGTTCTCTGATCTTTTTCTCTTTCTTTTATTTCTTTCATTATAATAAAATAAATATAATATTTTTAAACTTCATTAAACACACAAATTTGTGTTTAGATTTTGAACTCATTAATGATAAGTATGAAGCCTTATCCTCTTTCTCTTGATAGCAACAATTTTCAGCAATGATTTTGAAATGAGCCCAAAATACTCAGTTGAATGACTATTATGTTTGTATGTGACCAATTTTCTACTTTATACAAAAGGGAAAATAAGCAAATAAAGAGGTATTTGTATTAGGTTGTGCCTCTTTACCCTGAAAAAATAATACAAGTATGAAAATCCAAATAACTTTAGTTTTACATATAGAAGACACAATCTGAGATGTATTTGTAGATGTCTGATAAATCTAAAATATATTTTTTGGTATATAAGTAAACTTTGACTATGGTTTAGACATGATGTGTTATTAAAATCAAATAACCTAATTGTGACTTGTTAGATATAAGCTATGCCATAATTACCTTTAATTTACTTTAACTATCAATGTCTAATAGTTACATATTTCATAGTTAAAGATAACTATGGAACAGTGTCATGGAGATTCTATAAACTGGCAATTTTTTTCCACTTCTTACCAAGCACAGCTTGATAAGCAAAGAAAGCCTGGGAAGTTGGCTAATAAAATCCCTGTACTTTCAAATGAGTAGCTGACAAGAGAGCCAAGTAGCAAAGGCAATAACTGTGTGAAATATTTTTTTCTGGCACCACTTTAGATGCTGTAGCTCACTATTAAAGTAAAAGCTTCTTTCTAGAGACTAGTTCAAGAAAAAGAGAAACCTGTGCTAAAGGGAATGTTTAGTATTAGGACAAATGGTTTGTCTTTTCTGGGCAATTTATATCTACAGGTTTTCTAAAAGGAAGAAAGCAGTTCCAACTATGCTGTTCTAAAAGGTATTTCAAGCTGTCCTGGGACCATTGGACATATCCCAGGATCTGAAGGTCAACATTATGTCTCAAAAGGGAAGGAACCTTTGGGTGACTGAATTTAAGAGACTTCTTGACATGTAGATTTCAATTTCTATATATGCAAATATATTGAGTCTGATGTTAATTTTAACTAACTACATATGTGAATAATTATATAAAATACCTGGCCATATATAAGTTATAATAAAGCAGTAGAAAGATAATTTCTAAGTACTTAGACTTACAGAGTTGTTCATTATATGGAGAAGCAAAATAATGTTTTAGAATAAAACTTACATGTATACATACAAATACTAAAATTAAATTAATAAATTTAGAGTAATAAAATAAAATTAATTGTCATGATATATTCTTACTTTTCCCATAGACTTTCATAGCACACAGACTGTTTCCAAAATCAGTATTAGAATATCGATTTTAATGTTGGAGTAAATAATACATAAGTTAACAAACATTATTTTACAATGGTAAACTATGCCACTGATCAAATGGTCCATTTAAAATTTCCTTTGCAGTACTTTTCTGTCTCCAAGTTTGTTATAATTCAGAGGTAGATAAAAGTCTGCTAGTGAAAATTGAAGGAACGCTATTAGCAGTATTAGTCAATTAAAAGATGGTAGCATTAGTTTGTGATCCTGGGAGAAGAGAATGAATGGTCACTAATTTTAGTATCTACTGGGAGATGCCATGAATTTGGGCAGAAGTCCAAGAATGGGAGACAGGAGGGTCAGGAACCTGGGAGAATTAGTCAAATTAACCAGGAATGAGAAATCAGAGAAGAAAGGCTAATCTTATTAATGTGATTAGGTAGCATTGTTTACTCTAGATTGGTATACCAACCAATTATGTTTTAGCTAATACAGATATAGCTTATTCTTGTATCTCAGATTTTTTGCAAAGAAAAAAGGAACCTCTAATTTGTAAAACCACAGTTGATATGTAATGATGTTTTCTGAATGAACACTGGCATATGAAGATTTTCCTGGATACATGGTGTCTGATGTTTAGTAACTCAAGGGAGTTCTTGAGAACAATGGATGAGCAGACATATATGCTAGGAATTCTAAATCCCCATCTGGTTGGAGATCTTATTATTAAGCTCTTCTGCAAATGTTTTATTGTCCTGACCACTTGAGTAAAGATTTAATTAGAAATTGAGGTGGTACTAAGCTAGAATTAAAAATAAATAAATAAATAAATAAATAAATAAATAATAAAATCAGTGAACCCAGCTGTATAGTGGTAAAAAGGGATAGTCAATGGTTTTGCCTTGCCTTTTATGCTCAATAAATTGCATAGATCATAGATGTCTGTAATCCTTTAAGTATATTTTAGCTGAATGATCTTATAAGTTTAGGCAGATGTGATGGGTTAATTAGAAAAATAAGGCATCCACAGAAGAAGAAAGTACCTGAAATAAAAGTTGGGATGAAAGAAAATAGAAAACAGCAGTAGACATTATTGTTATGGTGGTTTGTTTAAAGCAGTGAGCTCTTGGGGAAAATTATTGAAGGCTTACACACACACACACACACACACACACACACACACACACACAGTCTAGGAATCTCACACAAAGGACAAGAAATACCTGCAAAAGAGTTGGAGATGGGAGATGCTATTGGTAACATCTGAAGAGTTGAGAAAATGAAAAGCATAGTGGCACTAGGCAAGAAAAAATATGCAGAGACCTAAATATAACTCATTTAAAAATTTGAAAATTAAATATAGCTCAGAAATTGGAAGAATGGGGTGATGTTTTTTGGAAGAAAAAATGCAAAAAAAAAAAAAAAAACTAGAATTGGTTATATTCCCAGCCCCACTAGGAAAAGACAGAAATACGCTGGGAGTATGGCTCAATCTTCCAACAGCCATGTTCAGTGGAGAAGCAACTACAGAAGTCACACCTTCCACCTTCTGTACCCCATAATGATCCTGAGTCCATACTCCCAGAAGGATAAAGAATAGGAAAGCTTTCAAGGGAGATGACTGGATACGAAAATCTAGTAGTGGGAATTTTGTGGAACTGTATCCCTCTTATCCAATGGTCTTATCAACGTTTTTTTATTTTTTAAATAAATAAACTAGAATTGAAGTGGGTACAGGAGGACTTCAATGTTCTAATGTTTTGCTATAGATTTTTCTTTTCTTTTCCTTTCTTTCTTTTTTTTTTCCACCAAGGTTATCAGAAAAGAAACAGGGCACATAATGAAAGTTGTACTAATAAAGTTTTATATCAGATCAGGAATGAAAGAGAAACTTGAAGTATTTTCTTTTCTTTCAAATCTTTGATATTACCAAGGATAATGGTAATTGTGAAATCTCTAAGGGAGATATGAATTTCTGAAAATCAAATACATTACTTTCAATTTGCATTCTTCCCCTTTGGGCATCCATGCAATCCTTAAAAATGCTCGTGTGGGGAGTTGGGCAGTAGCTATGCGGGTTAAATGGCATCTAGCGTGAAGCACAAGGACCAGCATTAAGGATCCCGGTTCCAGCCCCAGGATCCCCACCTGCAGGGGAGTCACTTTACAGGCAGTGAAGCAGGTCTGCAGGTGTCTCTCTTTCTCTCCCCTCTCTGTTTTCCCCTCCTCTCTGCATTTCTCTCTGTCTTAGCCAATGAAAGCAACAACAACAACAATAATAATAACCACAACAATGATGGAACAACAAGGGCAACAAAAGGGAGAAAAATGGTCTCCAGGAGCAGTAGATTCGTGATGCAGACAATGAGCCCCAGCAATAACCCTAGGGGTAAAAAAAAAAAGTGCTGGTTTTGAGAAGAGTGGTCAGAGCTTGCAGACACCTTTAGAAATTTACTAGTTGGAGGATTCTGGAAGATGGCAGACTGAGAAGCTGCTAGTGGCTTGAGCTCTGACAACATCTACTGGAAACGGTAGGATTTTTTGCCTTTAGCAGGACAGTCAATAAGGGGTCCTAGTGGTAACACCAAGGAAGTGACTATAACTCAGTTTGGGTTAGAAAACAGAGTAAAAAGGAAAAAAAAATTTTAATTATTATTCCTGAAGCGCACCCCTAACCCCCCTCCCCACATAACCAGTCCCTGAGGGCCAGAGATCTGCTCCTAGCAGGCTCCCCTGCTGAGCTTCTTTCTTTACCAAGATTCCTGTCCCACCAGGGGGTGTCATTCCAATTCTAATTCTATTCCTTTCTGAAACCCTTGGCCTTTTTGCTTTCTAAGTAGCCAATTCTAGCTACAAATAATCCACCAAAAAGAGCCTTACACAGACAGGAAAGGACCGCCAGAGGTTTTTTTTTGGTTGTTGTTGTTGTTGTTTGCTTTATTTTCTCAGCAATCAGCTGCCTCTGCTCAGGGGGCCTGAGGCAATCTGGAGCCATCGAATCTAAAGACAAGACAGGTTTTTTACTCTGTTCTATTTTATTATCAATACTAGATAAACGCGTATCCCTTTCCCCCTCTCCTTCAGGTTGACCAGAATTAACTCTTAGTGTATTTTCCATTGCTAGGGGACTGGGTGTCTTATCCACTGCTAAAGTAACATTTTTTACTCTTCCTACCTCCTCTACCCACTTGCCCCCTCCCCCCCTGCCTAGCTAATTAAATAATAAATAAATAACTTTCCTTTCACTGCTCTTTTATTACTGTTCTTTTTATCTTTTCTCTCTCTCTTCTTTTTAATTCTTTTTCTCATTCTTGTCATCCTTTCTTCCTCCCTCCATTGGTTTTCTGAATTCACTGATACACGTTTGGGAATTATTTTGGTGAAAAAATCTGACTCAGAGTGAACTTTCTCTGTGTGTATCTCTGCTCCCTTTCTCCTCTAAAATATACAGTGGATAGTATATTTGCATAACCATCTATTCTTGCTATTCTAGTCAATTCATGCTATTCTTGTCTATTCCTGAGGTGTTTTCTTTTTTTTGGATGTTTTTTTGGGGGGTTTTACTTTCTTAACAATCAGCTGTCTCTGCTCAGGAGGCTTGAGGCAATCTGGAACAGGTTTTACACCCTGCTCTATTTTATTATTAATATTATATAAAGGTGTATCTCTTCCTCCCCCCCTCCTTTAGGTTGACCAAAATTAACTATTAGGGTATCTTCCATTGCTAGGGGACTAGGTGTCTTATCCATTGTGAGAGGAACTTGTTACACGGCTTCTACCTCCTCTACCCACTCTCCACTTCTCCCTCCTCCTAGCTAATTAAAAAAATAAAATAAAAAATAAATTAATCAATTAAAAAACTTTCCTTTCACTGCTCTTTTATTACAGCTTTTTTTATTATCTTTTTTCTTTTCTCTCTCTTGTTTCTCTTTTTTTAACTTGTCTTCCTTTCTTCCTTCCTTCCTTCTTCTTTGGCTTTCTGAATTCACTGATATGCATTTGTGAATTATTTGGGGGAAGAAATCTGACTTAGAGTGGACTCTCCATTTGTGTATCTCTGCTCTACTTCCCTTTCTCCTCTTGCTACCCCTAGAATATACAGTGGCTAGTAGATTTGCATATTTTTATATCCCTTTTTTCCTTTCTCTTTCTTCTTCACTTGGACTTGGTTGCTATTTTTTCATGGACTGGACACATTGTTTGGCTAACTGGTAGTGATTAAACTGCTTCAATCCTTGCTTCAGTTGCTATTATAATTTCTGAGGTTGGTGATTGCATTTGTCACCTATTCATGCTCAAAACTCTACAAAAAATGGGAATAGATGGGAAATTCCTCAAGACAGTGGAATCCATATATAGCAAACCTACAGCCAACATCATATTCAATGGGCGGAAGCTAAAAGCATTCCCCCTCTGATCACCATTACTCTTCAACATAGTATTGGAAGTTCTTGCCATAGCAATCAGGCAAGAGAAAGAAATCAAAGGAAGACAGATTGGAAGGGAAGAAGTCAAGGTCCCATGATTTGCAGATGATATGATAATATATATAGAAAAGCCTAAAGAATCCAGCAGAAAACTACTGGAAGTTATTAGGCAATATAGCAAGGTGTCAGGCTACAAAATCAATGTACAAAAATCAGTGGCATTTTTTAATGCAAACATTAAACTGAAGAAGAAGACATCCAGAAATTACTCCCATTTACTGTTTCAGCAATATCAATAAAAATACCTAGGAATAAAGTTGACCAAAGTAGTGAAAGACTTGTATACTGAAAACCATGAGTCGCTACTCAAGAAAATAGAAACTGATACCACGAAATGGAAAAATATCCCATGCTCATGGATCAGAAGAATACATATCATCAAAATGAATATTCTCCCCAGAGCCATATACAAATTTAATGCAATACCCATCAAAGTTCCACCAAGTTTCTTTAAGAGAATAGAACAAACACTACTATCATTTATCTGCAACCTGAAAAAACCTAGAGTTACCAAAACCATCTTGAAGAAAAGAAACAGAAATGAAGGCATCACACTCCCATATCTTAAACTATATTATAAAGCCATCATCATCAAAACAGCATGTTACTGGAACAAAAATAGGCACACAGAGCAGTGGAACAGAATTGAAAGCTCAGAAATAAATCCCCACACCTATGGACATCTAATCTTTGATAAGGAGGCCCAGAGTATTAAATGGGAGAAGGAGGCTCTCTTCAATAAATGGTGCTGGGAAAACTGGGTTGAAACATGCAGAAGAATGAAATTGAACCCCTTTATCTCACCAGAAACAAAAATCAACTCCAAATGGATCAAAGACCTGGATGTTAGACCAGAAACAATCAAATACTTAGAGGAAAACATTGGTAAAGCACTTTCCCACCTACACCTCAAGGACATCTTTGATGAAATAAACTAATTGCAAGGAAGACCAAAGCAAAAACAAACCAATGGGACTACATCAAATTGAAAAGCTTCTGCACATCCAAAGAAACTATTAAACAAACAAAGAGACCCCTAACAAAATGGGAGATCTTCACATGCCATACATCAGACAAGAAACTAATCACCAAAATATACAAAGATCTCAGCAAACTTAGCACCAAAAAAGCAAATGACCCCATCCAAAAATGGGCAGAGGATATGAACAAAACATTCACCTCAGAGGAGATCCAAAAGGCTAACAAACATATGAAAAACTGCTCCAGGTCACTGATTGTCAGAGAAATGCAAATTAAGACAACATTGATATACCAACTCACTCCTATGATAATGGCATATATAAAAAAGGACAGCAGCAACAAATGCTGGAGAGGCTGCAGGGACAGAGGAAGCCTTTTGCATTGCTGGTGGGAATGTAAATTGGTCCAGCCTCTCTGGAAAGCAGTCTGGAGAACTCTTACAAGGCTAGCCATGGACCTTCCATGTGATCCAGTAATTCCTCTCCTGGGGTTATACCCCAAGGACTCCATAATACCCAACAAAAAAGAGACATGTACTCCTATGCTCATAGCAGTACAATTCATAAAAGATAAACCTGGAAGCAACCCAGGTGCCCAACAACAGATGAGTGGCTGAGAAAGCTGTGATATATATACACAATGGAATACTATACAACTATCAACAACAATGAACCCACCTTCTCTGACCCATCTGTGCAAAATATATACCTGAAAGCAGAAGTACACTAGAGTTTGCAATGAGTACCACCCCACCCCCCAGCACTTCCTCTCCACTATTCCAACCTTTGGGTCCATGATTGCTCAATACTATGTTTGGCTTTGTATGTTAACTCTCTTTTCAGCCACCAGGTTCTAGATGCCATCAGGATGCCAGCCAGGCTTCCCTGGACTGAAGTCCCCACCAATATGTCCTGGAGCTCTGCTTCCTCAGAGACCCACCCTACTAGGGAAAGAGAGAGGCAGACTGGGAGTATGGACCGACCAGTCAACGCCCATGTTCAGCGGGGAAGCAATTACAGAAGCCATACCTTCGACCTTCTGCAACCCACAAGGACCCTAGGTCCATGCTCCCAGAGGGATAGAGAATGGGAAAGCTATCAGGGGAGGGGATGGGATATGGAGATTGGGTGGTGGGAATTGTGTGGAGTTGTACCCCTCCTATCCTATGGTTTTGTTAATTTATCCTTTATTAAATAAAAAAGAAAATAAAAGAAAAGAAAAGAAAAAGAAAAACAAATTTACTAGTTGGAAGCCTTCCACATCTACTTACCAGCAACTTCTTGCTATGCTTTAAATATCTACCACCTACTCATGAAAGCCTTTCCACATGAGAAGCATGTTCAAACTGCTCTTTTCTCCTCTACAGGACTCAGGCATCCTCCTGATAGTAATTGTTTCCCTGGTGAATTCAAATATCTGGTCATGTGTCTGGTCTCTGAGTTCAGTCTTAGAGGTTCTAAATTCCATGCTGTTACACTGTTTCTTTGTTTCCAGCATTCCTAGTTACTGTGAGGTGGGGGAGGGGATCTGGCTGAACAAATACATTAGTTTCTTAAAATTGTATCTAATCAATGACTAGGAAGCCAAACCTGCACCAAATCAATAGATGAGACTCTCTTCTAGTGTTGAGTAGAGCATCTTGCCTATGGGGTCAGACTGACCTGAATTTATAGTTTGTAAAAAGGATCGAAAGTTACCTTCTGATGTTCATTTTTCGCCTATGAAAACTGATAGAACATAATATTCTCAAAGATTTATTGAGGTTAGAAATGACAGGAAGTACCTGGGGAAGCACAGACACTACTGCACCATGCCAGACCACCTGTTCCCCAGGCACACCTAAGTGCCTGGGGGAAGAAAATTGCTGTACAGGAAATGGCAGTAATAACAGGTGTGGTTGTGGCTTAGGGCTTAGATGCTCATAAAGTAGATTTATGGACCTGGCTTGCTCTGTCTCTCTGCCTAGGTCAGGCTGTCATCATGTGAGTGAGGGCTCTCAGGACGTTTTTCTCTCTCTTGGCCCTCGTGTACTCTGGCATGTGGGTGTTCTCAGTTTTCCTGAATAAAGCTTAAAATTGCTGAAAATCATGCTTTCTTCTCGATTCTTTGTTGGGATTATGTGTACCTTTAAATAAGTGAAAGACAATCTTGGCCTGAATCCCCCATCCCCCGCTCCCCAATACATTTGCCAACTCTGGTGAACTATAAATAAAATGGTGAGCCATTTTATTCTTTCTGCAGTAACCGAGTTAATTCTTTTTCTCTCTTAAGTCAGTTTCCACTGTAACATTGTGTGTATTCCATTGCTAGTGGTATGGGAGGCTTTCCTGTCTCTCTTGAGAAACTGAAAGTTCTTAGAATGGAGGACAACTTTTCTATGTCTGGTTCTCTTGCTTGCTGGGTTTCTTGGGTCACAGGGGGTGGGGAGGGGTGGTCTCTCAGGTTTTTCAAACCTGCCAAGCACCAATTTTCAGGCACAAGTGGCTTCTTCCTCAACCCACTGCCTGTTCATAAACACTATTTATTTATTCCACGCCTTTTGATTTTCTGGCTGGGCCTTCTCTTCCCACCTGGAACCTCTTAATCTGATTTTCCACTAGCCTGCTGTATCCATGCCTTCTGATTTCCTGGCCAGGTCTTCTCTTCCTACCTGGAACTTGTAAACTTTTCCTGAATAGGCTCTTATGTTAAAACTCCAAGAAGAATTTCAGTGTGCTAAACTCTGTGAAAACATTTCTTGGGTTCTTTGGGTTCCTTCTTTCGAGATCATGGTCTTTACTCACTTCTCTAACTTCTTTATTTCTTCTTGATAACATTTCCCTCCTATGGTCTGGACTTCTTAGCTTTTGGAATCATATTATTTGTACTAAAAATAGCTCCACTTTTCCTCTCAGTCCAGACCCAATGTTTGGTGACCCAGGATACTTAACCAGATGAGTACACATTTTTTTTCTTTCAATTGCATTTTAGCAGGGTCACCAGATATGTTGACCTTCAACCATATGACCTGACCCCATGTTTGCCATCAGAACTTTTACTCCATGGCAGGCCATCATGCTTGATCACTATCTCAAAAGCTTCATTAATTAACTGCAAAATTGAGCTTATGAGGCATGTTTAGGAAAAAAAAAAATCCCTTCTATTTTTTTTCCTCTGCTCTGGCCAAAATTTTTATTTTCTTTTTGCTTTATGCTAATACTGGCTGATCATTATTGGTAAATGCTCTGGTACATTAATCCTTTGAATGGGATATGTAGGTTGTAACCCAGCTTTAAAATTGAGTGCAGATTCAGTTTAATAGACAAGTTTATTATGACTTTTGTTCTTTTGTTGTTGAGTAACTCCAGGTTGCTCGATTTTACTGATAGCAAGAAATTTCACAGAGAAGGCAGCTGGTCTGTATCTTCCAGATGTGGAAGCTTTTGAGCTAGGAAGATTGATAAGAGACAGCCCCCCAAGGCTTCATCCCCTGAACATACCATTGGAGGGACATCCCAGAAAGCTATATAGGTAGACAGGGGTGAAGATCTGGAGCTAAATAACCTCCTACCAGAAAGTATTCTTTTCTCTCACAGATGGGTAGTTGTGCCTCATTGAATCCAAGAATCCTGTCTCAGTCACCACTGGGAACCATCCTGGGGCTTGTCCAGAAGATAAGTTTGATCTGAATATTGGCTAGCTAAAGGTCTCATATGACCTGTAACTGTTCTTAAGATTATAATGTAATTCTTAAATTAGATTTATTTTGCCAGAAAAGAAGGGCTAAAATAGTGGTTGACACACTACATGTAAATAAAAGGAGGCTTCACTTTTAGACTTAACAGTTTTAGTGATAATTTAAAAAATGTTTTCTTCTATCCCTAAGAACACCATCCCCCAGGGTAAGCTTTTAGCTAACAGATAACTTTGTCACTAAGTTGCCTATCTCTACAGGGGGCTATATGCAAGACTCTGCCAGCTACTACAAAAGAAGTATAAAAAACAATTTCAACACTCTTCTTTCATGTTAACATCAAAGTAAAGATGTATCTGTTAATGTAGGTAAGAACAAATTCTCTGAAACATTTAACAGTTTAACATGACAATTCTTCATTCTCAAACTCTGAAATCAACATTACATATATGCATATATCCAGTTAGGTAATTGATTACAGTATTATCTGAGGGCACTAGAATGTTCTGAAACTCTGTAGAAAGTTAATCCATAACAAATTTGTCCTTTGTTAGGCATGGTAAAATTGCTGAGAAGCATTTTTATGGGCAATTGAGTGCTTAATGGTCTTCTCTAACTATCTCTTCTTACTTCCTTCATCCTACTCTTTAGTTATTTAACTAGCTATATACCAAGTAGTAAATAAAGTTTACTATTCCAATTTTATTATCTAGCAGTATCTTTACATGGTCACTACCTGCAACCTTTAGTATACATCTTGACAACTGACTAAAAATATTCTGACAAAGGTACATAAGGCAAAGGACAGTTGTTGTCCCTAAGATACCCTTCATTGTAGCTACCAAACAAGTTAGTGCCAAAATATCAGATGGTTAACATGTACTCCTCTGAAAATTTACCTTTATTTCTTTCTTAAGGCTGGACTCTATAAATACACTAGTTTGGACTTATTTGGTCATTTGGTTATTGTATAACAATTGACCTTCAAAGTCTTAACAACTGGGAGAAAGTTTAAGCTTGTTAGATAGAAGATGGACTACAGAAACTGGATGGTGACAGGAAATGGGCTTACTTAGTGATGGCTATTTTGGCTAATGCCAGGCCATCTCATCACCTGGGGTGCTAGTCATTGGATTTTTAAATTCCCCCATATGTTGGTATGCATGAGACCCCTTCTGTTTCATTTGGTTTAAATCCCCCCTGCTTAACACTATTCTATTTACATAACCACTTCATTCTATTTACATAACCACTGTTAACAAGTTCCACCCTCCCTCCAGGGCATTTGTGGTTCAGTGATAGGATTCTCGCCTAATCTGCCCCCTCCTTGTCACACTCTGATTTTTACCAGTCACTTTTCTCTCCACCCTCTCTATGTCACATCCTGTTTCCACCCTACTTGGCAAGTATATATAAAGACAGCATTGTGAGTTTTATAGTACTTTACCTTGAGTTTATCTTAGCTTGGCTTAGATTGTGCTGCGTCCTGCATGAATAAAGAGATACTGCCTACAGCTCAACTATGAGTCCCTGGTCGTCTGTTACCCGCCCGTGAAGCCAGCCCGGCGAAAACAACATAACCCGTCGAAAACAACACCCATATATAGTATGGGCCCAGAACTGCAAGAGATCTTTTTGTGTATTGTCACTGGCCACTTCCATTAGGGATGTCTCTATCTGTCCTATTGTGAGCCTTTTAAGACTTTATCTTCACTGAAAAGTAACACTGGTAAAGACTGCTCTACTCTCGGAAGGGAATCTGGGCCAGAGTACTCTGCCACTTGAGGAAGGCTGGTCCTGCAACATGCAAACATGGCCCCAACTGTGACAATAAATTATGAGTTTGAACTGACAGGGACCTGGAGGTCATACAGACTCCTTGCTAAATTTTAATAGGCATGGGTCCTGGGTCATATTAATGTGGTACAGTTATATATGTATAAATGAATCATTTGTTTCAATGTGGGAACCAGTCTCTCTGCCCTAATCCAGCTCTCAAGTCCCACACTATACTTAAATGTCATTGTCCCAGGTAGTTCTCAAGCCTGCCTTGAAAATTGTTTGAGTCTTAATCTACTAGGTACATTTATAACTAAATAGGCATCCTATCTTCCCCTCACCCTGGGTTTCTTATTCTTGTTGACTGTAATCTTATTCTTTGGCCCTCCGTTTATTAAACATTTGTATACTTTATAACCTTTCAGCCATCAAGTCCCAGAGGCTACCATGACCCCACATAACCTCCCTACACAGATGACCACATGATGAAAGTGTCCAGAAATGACATCTCTCCAGAGCTCTATCCTACTAGGAAAAGATTAGGGACAGACAGGTCTGTCTGGGAGTATGGACAGACCAAGCTACAGCCCATATTTCAGCAGGAATAGTTACAGAAATGTGAAACCTCATCCTTCAGCATCCCAAACAGAATTTTGAGTCCATACTCCTAGAGGAGGAAATGTTGAGATAAAAAATTACAGGAAATGACTGAAGGAACACAGACACTGCTGTACCATGTCAGAGTACATGTTCCCCAGGCACACCTGTGTGCTTAGATGTTTATAAGCTATATGGGCATGGCTTCCTCTTTTTCTCTGCCTAGGTGAGCCTGCCATCATGTGATTAATCAGATTCTCTTTCTTTGTCTCCTGGCCAATGCATACTCAAACATGTGAGTGTTCTCACCATTCATGAGTAAAGTTTAAAATTCCTAAAAATCATGCCTTCTCCTCAGTTCTTTGTTGGGATTGTGTGTAGTGTATTTTTATTTATTAGTGGATAGAGTTAAAGAGAAATTGAGAGGGGGAGAGGAGGAAGAGAAGAAAAGAGACAGGCACCTGCAGTCTTACTTCACTAATTGCAAAGCTTTTCCCCTGCAGGTGGGGACCAGGGACTTGAACCTGGGTCCTTGCACACTGTAATGTGAGCACTTAACCAGTGCACCACTGCCTGGCCCTACAGACTTTTATTTTTAATTGAAACATATTCAGAGCTCTTATAAGACAGAAATAACACAATAAAATGTAATTTCCTTTCATTTTTCTATTCTTTTAAATTTTAGATTCTCAAATTTAACTATACAAATAACCTCATGGATCTAAATATATGTGCATATTGCTGGAAAGATAGTATGGTGCTATGAATTTTTACTTTTTTATATATTTTCTATTGTACTTACTGACATGCAAAATCTCTAGTCAGATAATAAGAATCAATTGTGATGATCTCAGACATAGTGATTTCCCTGAACTGCTCATGTGAGAGTGACTCTAAAATCATAGGTGACTGGATAAATTATGGAAAATAAAAATGACAAGGAAAATGGCTTTAAATGTAATATTCATAGATTTTTATAGAATATCCTAAAATTTTACAAAGCCGCTACTTTTTTTTTAAAGTAATAATTGGAATGCTGTTACATAAATCTTTACTGAATGTTTCCTAGGGGGAAAAAAACATATCATGCAATCATCGTATATTTTGTTTGCCTACATTTCTTAAACTCTGGTTAATCAAAAACCCACATATTTAATTAGGAGTGTGCCGCTACACACAACTCCTTTATTGCAAAGTGGGCTAATTTTTTGGTTCATATATCAAGTTTCCCAATTGTTTTGTCAAGATTCAAATATTGCCTATCTTAAATTGGTAAAATACTACTTGAGAGGATTTTTGTTACAATTAAATGAGATAATACATGTAAAGAGCTTTATCAATAATTAAGTGTTGTGACCTCAACAGGAGTTTGGGACTATTAGCATAAAAATGATGTCACCTTGAGGAGGTGCTTCAGAGAAGGGAATATATAAAAGCAAGGGACTTTGAGCACTTAGCGCTCTTTGGTAGCTGCTTCTTCTGGTCAGAAGCATCTTGGTGGAGGTGTGCCATGTGACTCTACTAGCCAGTAAACTTTTAATACCCCACCCCCGCCACAGCCATGAGCAATCTATACCTCAGCTGATAATTGTTTATCTGATGGAACTAAATTTTTGATAACTATACTCAGACTTTATGGACCTAGCGTACTCTTAACCCTTGATGATAAGTGCTTATTTTGCCTTTTACCTGTTTCACCCTAATAAACCTTGTATTGTTTAAACCAGTTCCCAGCTCCCCCGCTGTGAATCCTTTTACATTCAGTAGCAGCCCCACCAAACCTTTTTTTTTAAGTTAAATTACAGCAATTAAGCACTTTAATGATTTTAAACCTTAAACAGGATCAATGAAAAATATTTTAAATTGAATACACACATGCATATTAATTTATCTATATGCTTTAGAGTTTACTATCCATAGGAATATATTCACTTTATTTAAGTTTGACTGTTTTCTTTGGAAGACACTGCTTAGTGAAGTGATTTTAAGTTTATTTTTGTTAAACTGTGTGCAGGTGATTTGCTTACTATATCTCTGATTCAAGCATGCTCCTCAGTTGGTTCTGGAAGGTTCACAGAAGTCTGCAAACTGCCATTTATGTAGCCTTGTCTTTGACTGCTAAGTATAAGTCAGTAATTGACTGAATAAATTTAAATAACTGGCAGAGAAAACGTCTTCTCAAGAACTAAATGAGCTTAGTGATTTCTGTTGTGTTAATTCTATGAAATTTCACAGGGCATAGAAACATATTTTATGTAGAAAAACGAATAGCTGATGATAACCTAGGCTGGTTGTTAGTAGTTAATCTTTTGAAGACTACTTATAAATGTTTAAACATGCCGATGAGTTAAGATTATATCAGGATTTTCAATTACATATTTGCATTTTTTCTCAAACACATATTCCTTGAGAACATTTTGCTAATAGTTACATATTATTTCCATACATGGAGAATTCACTATATAGCCATATAATATTGCTGGACATGTGAATAGATAATGGTAGTTCAATATTACAAATATTGTTTTGATATAATCCTAAAAGTAGATATGAGCCATCTAAATTAATATTTAACAATACAATCATATATCTCTGATGCAGAATATAAGAAAAATAAGAATATTCACAAATGTAAAATATCAAGTAGAAATCTACCAAAGATACTGTTTAAAATATATGTATTAAGCTTTTAAAGAATGTTCACACATTTATTAAAAATTAAGTGGAACTCATTATATTCTCAATACCTTATTTTATCACAGAATTTTATTGTGAATACTAATACTAATATTTTTCTATAATGTAATAGGTTTTGCATACTATTGAAGGCTACACACTACAATTTACCTAAAGCCCTATTGTTGAACATGTAGATTTTTTATGTTTTACTAATCATATCCACATTATGATGTAAAACATTTTTATGAACATCATTTTATAGACATCTTTGAACACATCCTTTATCATTTTCTTAAAATGTTCCAAGACCTCGATTTAATTTTTTGTATAAAAAGGCTTGGCAAGAATTTCAAGAGTGTAAATTAATAGGGCAGAGAATATAAATATTGCCAAGATATTTAATAATCGTTAGAAAATTAATACGTGGAAGTGGTAAATCTGTTCTTCGTTAAGAGTGCTTGATTTGCTTTCCAGCTTCCCCATATTTTCCTGTTAAATACTGGAATACCCTAGACATATGTTTGCTACTGTGTCAAATAAGATTTCATCATACTACTGTTTATATAATTATTGCTGACATATAAAACATCTGCTGAATTTATATTACATCCTGACATATCAATGACCTGTTGTTATTACAATTGCAAACACAATCAACAGTTACTCATTTCTGAGAATGTGACAAACATAATATCTTTCATAATAAACCTTTCATCACACACACACACACACACACACACACACGCTTCACTTTACTTACCCTACCTGAGAGACTGAAACCACTGCACAAATATTTTGATGTTTTTGCATGACTAAGGCAGTAAAAAAAAAAGATATCCTGAGTTATAGAACAGGCCTTGGAAGTTTAAAGATTATTTAGATCTTTCAGATATGCCACTTAGAAATACTATCAAATTGGGAGTCGGGCAGTAGTGCATATGGTGTGAAGCCCAAGGACCATAAAGGATCCCAGTTTGAGCCCCTGGCTCCCCACCTGCAGGGGAGTCGCTTCACAGGTGGCGAAGCAGGTCTGCAGGTGTCTTTCTCTCCCACCTCTGTCTTTCCTTCATTCTCCATTTCTCTCTGTCCTATCCAATAACAATTACATCAATAACAATGACAATAGTAACTATGACAATAAGGGCAACAAAAGGAAATAAATATTTAAAAACTTAAAAAAAGAAATAATATTAAATTTATATATATATATATATATATATATATATATATATATATATCACAGAAGAATTTCTTACAAACAAAGGATGCCAGGAACAGAGATAAAATTACTATAATTGTATTAAAGTAGAGTTTGCTGAGGATATTCATTCCAGAAGTTCACAGTCCAAGTTAAAATTTCCATTTTGGTATAACAGATGATGATTTTGATGACATGAACCTCATAATCCCTCAAGGGATTCCTTGGCCAAGAGTTCTTTGAGTATAAGATATAGGGGAGTGTTGGTATGCTTCTAGTTCTGCTTCTGGGATCTAGTTCTGCTTCTGTTACATTGCTTGACATTGTGGTCTATTTACATGGTCTTTTCTGTTACATTGGTTTGGTCTCACCCCCCCCCCCCCGCCTCTAGGAGATTGTGGTTTAGTCTTTGCCTTTTCACACTTCTTCCTTCTCCCCGCCCCCTATCCTACGTACTTCCTGAGTTCCTGATGCTGCCGATGGAGGAGAAAGATGGAGGAACACATTGTGTGGTGATTAGGTGTTGGACTGTTTGTGCGAAAGATTAAACTGCATTCTCAGCTCAGCCACAAGTTTCTGGTCACCTGTTAACTGCTCATTAAGTCAGCCCGGCGAAAATGACATATGGTGTACCAACGTGGGACCTGCCCTGCCCATCCACCAGATAAGTGAAGACTTTGGCTACCTATCCACTATGGGCTGCTTTTCTGCTTGTGAAGAGGTTTTCAAAGGTCACATGAGACTGTTTCTCTGTTTCTGGAACATTTCTCTCTGGGCCACACTCTGGTTTCCACCCACTGCCCGCCCACAGGAGCTGGCTCACCACCGCGTGGCACAGGGCATTCAGCACAGGCTCTCTCCATGCTGCTTGGCCACCAGGAGCAGGACAGCAGACATGGCGGGTAGGGCTGCACTTTCTGCACGGCCGGCCAGCCTGCCCTCCTGCTATGAAGTCTGGGTAGATCCTAGACCACCCGGAGACCACGGGCTCCCTGCCGGGACTGGGCTCCCTGGCCGAGATCCCCAGCTAGGCTCTGAAGGCAGAGAAGCTAGAATACGCAGAGATTCGTGCAGTGATGGCAAACTACAATTCCTGGAAGTGGAGCTGCGTGGAAGGCCACCTCCAGATGGCACACACCCCGAACCGCTGGGACAGTGCAGAACTAGATTCGTATTTAAAATGACATGTGTCATAACAAAAGTTTTTCTCCTTGTGTACTGAAGACCATGTTTATGTGTGTGTTTGAAGTTTGGTAAACATTAACTTTAAGGTTAAAAATGTAACTTTAAGGCTACATTCTTACCAGGCAAAGTTAAATGAAAAAGGTTTTCAACATAATTCTCATAAAGGTAAAATTAACTTAAATTTAAAGTCTGAGGTAAAAATTAGTTAAAAATAAATATATTTTAACTAAGTTGGTCTAAAAAACCTGCACACACCTAGGGTGTGTCTCCATCTTGAATGGGTATAACAAAAGGTTAAATAAGACGTTATTGATATATAAAGCTCTCAAATACCTTCTCAATTAGAAGAGGTGGATTGCACAATGGTTATGTTAATGATTCTTGTGCCTGAGGCTCTAGCAGTGGTTCTTTGACTTACCACATTTTATTGCGCTTAGATTGGTTAAGAGCCTGAAAATGAAACGAAAAAGACCTTCCAAATTTATAAAGATACTTAAACCAATTGTAATCATAGAGTTATCAATTGTGGTAAACTTCTAACCTGCTACAAGTTTTGTTTCATAGTAAGTTAATTGCGGCTGTCAAGTTCTCTACAGAAGAACAGAATTCCAGCAGCTGACCTTCCTCATACAACGTTCCACCCCCTGGCATTCTTCCGTGTACATCTGCTTTGGACTGGCACTTCTATCGGACTCACTGGTACACCTCTTGGACACTTTGCACAAAACTAGCAGCTTCCCTTTATGCTGCTGGGTTTCTCAAAGACTCACTGCAGCCAGCTGCCTTGGACTCTAAGACCATTCCCCCCATGTTAGATAATGCCCACAGAGTCAGGAAACACCTGTTGAGGCAAGAAAAGCCCACAGAGGCAGGAAAGGTTCTTTAGCTGATAAATCCTTGCCCACAGAGGCAAGAAATGCCCCCTCAGGCCTTCCCTTGGCAGCACACTGGTTCTTGTTGCTCGCTTACTTGTTCCTCCATGTTTGTGCCAGTTTATTTTTTGAAAATACCTGTAGGATATAGGTTTCTGTTCACCCCACACTCCTGATACTATGGTCAATTAGTTAAAAAGAAAAGGGAGAACTGTTAGTATGCTTTACATTGGTTTGTTCTCACTCCCACTGCCTCCGGGAGATTTGGTTTAGCCCTTGCTAGTTTTGTGCTTCTCCCTTCTCCCCGCCCCCCTATCCTACATACTTCTGGAGTTCCTGCCACTGCCACCGGAGGAGAAAGATGGAGGGGCACATTGTGTGGTGATTAGGTGTTGGACTGTTTGCTCGCTCATGAATAAAGATTAAACTGCATTCTCAGCTCAGCCGTGTGTTTCTGGTCATCTGTTACCCACCCTTGAAGCCAGCCCAGTGAAAACAACAGGGGAGTCACAGTAGGAAACAAAAGCATGTTAACTCAACATAGTTATAGGAACAGAAAGTAGATTCTGTAGATAATTTTCTGTTATGCTTCTCTTAGGTTCCTATAGGTTTCTTATTATTATGCTAAGGACTTGCCCATAGAAAGGAGTTGTGATAACTTCCTTCTGGGCGATGTCTTTTCCTATGATTAAATTTGAACATTTCCTGCCCTCACTGTGGAGATGGTGAACTATCATAGAAAATATGGGAATGATTTTCAGAAGTCAATGAGGGCATATAAGAGCATTTGGATCGAATATTTCACTATCTTGGATAGAATCTGTTCAAGCCAGTGCCTAGAGGTTTTTGTTTTTTCCTGACAAAGATTTACAACTTTCCTATCTTACCCTCACATAAATTAGTTGTGAAGGTGGTGTAAATGCCCTATATTTGGTGTGCATCAACCTTTCATCATGCATATGCACAAACACACACACCACACACCACACAGTACACACTTCACTTCATTTACTCTACCTGAGAGACTGAAACCACTGAGCAAATATTTTGATGCTTTTGCATGACTGAGGCAGTTTAAAAATATGGGAATCTAAAACCTGGGTTACAGAAGAGACCTTGGAAGTTTAAAGATTATTTAGATCTCTCAGGAAGCAGAGATTTACCTCCCTAGAAATATGTGTTTACATTTCAAAGAGGAGTGAAATCTAGAGCTATATTTTACATTAGAAAGAGTTTTTTTACACTAGAAAGCTAAAGATTCTTTTCCTTTCTAGAAAGGAAGGAGGTGCTCCTCTGCCTCTGCCAGTAGTCTTATAATAACTCACAAATTCCAATGTCCATTTTCTACAGTGCAATAAGATCAGAAGAGTGAAGATTTGGAGTGAAGTAGAACTGATATTATTTCTGCAATAATTACAATATTTTTTTGATTCAGATATTATGTTTCCTTCATGAAAAAATATAAATATTAAAGTATGATCAAAGATGACAAATATGTTACCCATATCTATATAGATACATTTTAGCTTGAGGTCTGGGTGTAAAATTTTCCTCAGGGATTTCTGGGAAAACTCTGTCCCTCATTTCTTTCAGATTCTGGTGGATGTTGACATTACCTGTTTTGTGATCACATTATTCCAATCTCAGCCTATCTGCATATTACCTTGTGTGTATGTGTCTAAAATTCTAGAATGAATAGAATATTTAATCAAAAGTTTACTTTGAAGAAAAGATTATATGCTTTGTGGTCAATTTTTTATTTAGCAGAAACCTGTAATATCTTCTTATACAGTTCATGTAAGACCAATTATAGTTGCACCAGACCTGATAGTATTATATCCAGTCGTGTGCTCACATAACTGTTCAAGGACCTGTTTCAAACTCTTCCAAAGAAATACTCAAGTGTCTCTTCTCTTTCTTCCTATTTTGTTTCTTATTCTCTATGAAAAAGAAAGTGGGAAATAAAGACCAATAGGAATGGTTGAGCTATGTAGACAGTAAGTTCTAGGAGAGAGAGAGAGAGAGAGAATAGTTGGGTGAAATATAATCCCCCCCCCCTTGCTCTTGCTCTCTTTCTTGCTTTCTTGTTTTCTTTCTTGCCACCAGACTCATTGCTAGGGCTTAGTGTCTACAATATAACCACTGTTGTTGGTGGTAGCCAGTTTTCTTTTCTTTTCTTTTTAAATTACTTTTCTTTTTTAGCTTATAATTTATTTGACAGGAAAGAGAGTCATTGAGAAGGGTAAAAGAGGTAAAGAAGAAGAGAGATACATTGGTAGACCTGCTTCATCCTCATGAAGCTTCCCCCCTGCCAGAGGGGAATGGGGGCTTGAGTCTGGGTCCTTGTTTAAGGTAATATGTGTGCTTGGCTGGGTGTGCCACCCACTAGTCCCTGAGAATTTAAGTTTAAGATGCTAATATTTTCACTTTATTTGATTATATTTATTCAATTGCTCCTTCTCTATATTTGTTAGATTCCACTTTAATAAACATCTATAATTATAGTAGTTCATATAATTATTTGGTACTATGAAATTTGGTAGAATTTTTTAGTTTATATTATTATTATTATTTAATTATATTTATTTAGGATTGGATAGAGACAACCAGAAATCAAGAGGAAGGGTGATGACAGGGAGAGAAACAGACAAATGCCTGCAGCACTGCTTTACCACTCATGACACTTTCCCCCTGAAGGTGGGGACAAGGGGCTCAAGTTTGGGTCCCTGAGCATTGAAATATGTACGCTCAACCAGGTGTGCCACCACCCCGCCCCTTATTTTATATCATTTATTAGAGTATAAATTTGGATAATAAAATTCACCAATTACAATAACTTGAATAAAATTTTTAAGCATGTTCAGTGGTAGATTTTAATTAGACACTGCCTCTGAATGTAGATATTCAAATATTTTTTATTTGAAATCATAATATTTTTATTTTCATTAATTTATTTATAGGACAGAAAGAAATTGAGAGGGGAGGCAGAGATAGAAAGTGAGAGAAACAGAGAGACAAATGTAGCACTCACTGCTTCATGGCTCATGAATTCCTCCCTCCCCCAAGTGGAGACCTAGAGTTTGAACCAAGGTCTTTAAGCATTTATATTATCTTCATTAAGCCAGGTGTGATATTATCTGGCCATTTACTGCATACTTTTTCCATTTATTTATTTTTTCCCATTGGATAGGATAGAGAGAAATTAAGAGAGGTGAGGAAGATAGACACCTGGAAACCTGCTTCGTCTTTTGTGAAGTGTCCCCCACTGCAAGTGGGGAGCTGGAGACTCAAACTTGAATCTTTGTGCTTCATAGTCTGGGTGCTAGGTGAGACACAGCCTGCCTGCACCCTAGCTTTCTTAATTTTTTTTTTTTTGCCTCCAGGGTTATCGCTGGGGCTCTATGCAAATTCACTGCTCCTGGAGGGCAATTTTTTCCCAATACATTGAATATGACAGATAAAATTTGAGAGAGAAATGGTAGATAGAAAGAAGGAGAGAAAGATAGACACCTGCAGATCTGCTTCACAGATTGTGAAGTGACCCCCCTGCAGGTGGAGAGCTACCTGGATCCTTGTGCCAGTCTTTGTACTTCATACCATGTGCACTTAACCTGGTGATCCACCACCTAGACCCCAAGAAGTACGCTTTTGTTTTTTATTTTATTTTTTTTAATTTAACTTAATTTATTTGATAGATCAGAGAGAAATTGAGAGGGAAGGGGAAGATAGAGAGATAGAGACAGAGAGAGATAGAGACACCTGCAGATCTGCTTCACCACTCGCAAAGCTTTGCCCCTGCAGATAGGGGTAGGCAGAATATTTTTCTTGTTATTTAGATGATGACAGACAAAAGGAGAGGTAGAGAAAGAAAAAAAAGAAAGAGCGAGAGAGAGGTAGAAATGAGAGACCAGAAGACTGCTTAGCTATGGCTTATATTACTAGAGAATTGAAGCTGAGAACTGGCTTTTTTTGGCCCCAAACGTTTTTAGATCTTTTAATGAGTTTATATTCTAGCCTTTTTTTACTTTTCTATATTTTACATTTGATTTGAGAAGTAGTTTTATATAGTAGGAATTTTAATTCATTGTTTCCCATACTGATATTTATTTTATTGGTTTATTATTTCTGTTCCTGCTTCTATAAATTGTAAATACTTTTCAAATTATTTAAATCTGAGAAGAATAAAGTGAAAGTACATTTTATACCCTTTTTATAAAAGAAGTAGTTCAGAAATGGTCTAAAAATGGGCCTTTCTCTGAATATTATATTTATATCGGTGCTAATGTCCTCTGGGTTGCTCTCATGCTGTGATCTGCATGATGGTCACAGCTGAAATAATTTACACTTTTACAGTATCTGAAACTTATACAAGTGTAGTTCAGACATCAAGCTTTGTCTACCCACCCAGCACCACAGAAGCCATTTATTATCACTACTGGACCTATCAGGTATATGTTAAAGTGTCTAAACTTAGCTCAGCTAATTTAAGCTCCATTAAGATGGAGCTTGCATGTGAAGTCTGTTTCTCTTAATCCATAGCTATTAATGTCAGGCCATGGACTTTCTTTATGGTCACAGATGGTGGGGATAGCAAGTACTTGTGATGCATTTTTGACTCTGCTCAAAAAGCCTGTCCCTCAAAGGAGCCTTGCTCTGGCAGTCAGGGTGACTGTGGGAAGCTTCAAGGTGGGCGCTATCTTTTTTTGACATTCAACCTGAATTGCTGCTCCATCGCATGTATGCCTGAACATCTAAGGCTTTGAAATAGAAAACTGTGCTCGTGTACCAAAGCTATCTTAGAGCTATGCCCTTTACTTTCTCCACAACTGCTTAAGACAAAACAATCCAATGCTCCAAAACAGTGGAATTATGGCACAAAGGAGGATTTAGAAAAATATTTAATTATCACACCAAAAAGTAATTAAAGATTCAAGGCACCGAGACTTAAGTCACATTTAAAATATGATCTCTCTGGGACAAGATAGAAAAACAAAAGAATCAATGGACTCTAAAGTGTTCCCTTGAGACTTTTTAAGTATGTACTACTTTCATATACTATGTGTTAAGCTTTGGAGACAA
The DNA here is from genome assembly GCF_950295315.1 of Erinaceus europaeus. Lineage (NCBI taxonomy): Eukaryota > Metazoa > Chordata > Mammalia > Eulipotyphla > Erinaceidae > Erinaceus > Erinaceus europaeus. The sequence goes on along the minus strand of NC_080164.1, from coordinate 78,175,780 downwards.
GAAAGATCAAACTTATTTTCTAAGCAAAGTAATCTAATAATAATGCTTTGCCTCAATTCTTTCTTCACAGATGAGTTTGTGCTCTTCACTAGGGAACTTCTGTATAAATTTAGTTGTATATTTTGAGTGACTACCCATATGAAAACCTCTAACTTAGGTCTTATGTTTAAAATAGATGCATGTGACAAATATGAAAATAGTGGAAAATTATTTCTTGAAGTGCTAATGTGGTTGAGAACGGATTTCTTTGTCTTGTGGTTGCATGTAGTTCCATGTCTACTTCATCATTTTTTTAAATCTTTTTATTTCTTTCCAATTGGCTAGAGACAGAAGAGAAATTGAGAGGGGAAGGAGGACAGAGATATGGAAAGGGACAGAGAGACACCTGCAGTCAAGCTTCACTACTTGTGAAGTTTTCCCCTTGCAGGTGGGGACAGAGGGTTTGAATGTAGGTCCTTGTGCATTATTATGTGTGTTCTTAACTAGGTGTGCCACCATCTATCCCCCACCTACTTCATTCTTAGTAATGTTTCTATCTGTATAAGTTTGCCTCTGGTCAGCAATCCTAAACTTAAAAGCTCAGGGTCCAACTTCTGTCGAGAGAAGTCTGGAGAACACTCAGAAGTCTAGAAGTCAACCTACCCTATAACCCTATAATTCCTATCCTGGGGATATATCCCCACAAGCCAAACACACTCATCCAAAAAGACTTGTGTATGCCTATGTTCATAGCAGAACAATTTGTAATAACCAAAACCTGGAAGCAACCTAGGTATCCAACAACAGATGAGTGGCTAAGAAAGTTGTGGCACCTGGAAGCAACCTAGGTATCCAACAACAGATGAGTGGCTAAGAAAGTTGTGGCACCTGGAAGCAACCTAGGTATCCAACAACAGATGAGTGGCTGAGAAAGTTGTGGCATATATATATATATATATATATATATATATATATATATATATATATTACTCAGCTATTAAAAATGATGAGTTTCTCTACTGTTGTTGATCCAAGTTGAGGGCAAGGTCCTATGGGGGCCCATAAAGGGGTCTATTGTGTTTTTCCTGATATAGATTGTTGTTAAAATTCGGAGGCTCCAGCTGGCCGGGCTAGCTTCACGGGCGGGTAACAGAGACGACCAGAGACATACGGCTGGGCAGGGAAGCTGTATTTCTTTATTCAGGAACAACGATTCATAAACTAACCCAAACTAATCACCAAACAGAACTCTGCTGCCTCTTTGCCCGGCGACGGTGCCAAGTACTCTCTAACTCTGCAACTCTCAAACTCTCAAACTCTGGAACTCTGGAACCCACTCGGGGTTCCTTGGGGCGGGGCCAAGCGGGCCTGCGAAACTAGCATTTCTTGGCAGGGGGAGAGCTAGAACAACCTAATGTAAAGCATACAACAATAGATGACTGGTAATATTGGGGAGAGGGATTTATTCAAGGCCCAACATGTCTGTTTGGGAATCTCAAGACACCCTGAATAGGGCCCCAGCTGATGGGGTGGCCAGATAGTGACTAAAGAGTCATCTTGAAAGTATGCGAGACACTTGTCTTTATTCAGCTTTTGTAGTCCTTGCTTTGATAAGGTTAGCTTTGGAGTGAGTAAGGGAAGTATAATAGGAAATAGGTAAGGAGGGTATCTAAGTTTAAGTAGACAGTACTCCATTATGAACTCAGAAGGGAGTATGAACAGCTTACTCTATGCTTCACCGGAGGAAGATGGGTCCTGAAATTGGGCTAGCTTGGAATGTTCCTACTCATGACCACCAAATATGAGCTTAGATCTACAGGGATGCAGAGGTCACATAGGCTCCTAAGCTGAATATGGGCCCCAGATCAGATCAGACTGATGAGGTTTGCAGTCAACAATATTTATACATACTTCCCATATTTGGGAGCTACTCTCTTCCCAGATCCAGCTTTCTGGTCCTTTTTCCATCCATGACATCATCTCCCCAAACAATAACTTGGATCCACCTGCATATCAGATTTCAGGTTCAGGGAAAAAAAAAATGATTATAGTCACAGGCCCTTTGGAATATAGGCTTACTAGCTATCTACAAAACAGAGACCCCTCCCCCCCAACTTTTCATCTGCACTACTCCAGCCTTTAGGTTCATGATTAGCCAACAACTTGTTTGGCTTTATATATTAACTCTCTTTTCAGCCACCAGGTTCCAGATGCTAGCATGATGCCAAACAGATTTGCCCTGGACAGACAAACCCACCAATGTGTCCTGGATCCTCACTTCCCCAGAGCCCCACGCCACTAAATAAAAGAGAAACAGGCTGGGAGTATGGATCAAACTTTCAACGTCCATGTTCAATGGGGAAGCAATTACAGAAGCCTTTCACCTTTCACCTTCTGCACCCCATAATGATTCTGGGTTCATACTCCCAGAATTAGGAAACCTATCAGGGGAGGGAATGAGATACAGAGTTCTGATGGTGGGAACTGTGTGGAGTTGTACCCCTCTTATCCTATGGTTTTGTCAATGTTTCCTTTCTATAAATAAAAAAAAAGAAAAAAGAAAAAAGTGATGAGTTTACTTTCTTTACTTCAGCCTGGATAGACCTTGAAGGAATCATGTTAAGTGAGATAAGTCAGAAAGAGAAGGAAGAACATGGGATGATCTCACTCATAGACAGAAGTTGAAAAATAAAAATAGAAAAGAAAATACAATGCAAAACTTGGACTGGAGTTGGTGTATTTCACCAAATTAAAAATCTCTGGAGTAGGGTGGAGGTAGAGTTCAGATCCTGGAAGACAGAGAAAGAGTTAGTGGGGTTTGAATTGTTCTGTAAAAATCTGATAACTGTTACAGATGTACAAACGTTTGCATTTTATTTTACTGTTGACTATAAACCATTAATTCCCCCAAATAAGTAAATAAATAAAATTTAAAGCTCAACTCATTAAGAGATAGCACAAGGTCACGGGAAGATTCTGGAGTCCATAAGCATTTTGTTTTCACTGAGTTTTGCACATGATGAAATTGGGGCACAGAGACATGACCAAGTACATGGCAGGGAACACAAGAAAGGTGCTTTTACACTACACACACATAGTGAGGGGATTTTTTTTTTTTTTTTGCCTCCAAGTTTATCACTGGGGCTTGGAGACTGCACTACAAATTCAGTTCCTGAAGGCCATTTTCCCCCATTTTCTTGTCCTTGCTATTATTATCATTACTACTGCTGTTGTTGCATAGGACAGAAAGTAATCTAGAGAGGAAGGAAATACAGATAGGGGAAGAGAAGGATACCTGCAGACCTGCTTGTGAAGCGACCCGCCTGCAGATGGGGAACCAGGGGTTCAAATCAGGATCCTTCCTCTAGTCCTTGTGCTTCCTGTCATTTGTGCTTAATCACTTACTTAGCTTTCCTACCATTTGTCCCACAGTGGGAGGAGTTTTAATAACTTAACCTCACCTGGTGTTTCAGCAGGCCAATGGGAAACTGGCCCAGGTCTGACATATGTGGGATATAACAAAAGGGAAACATAAGGACTTTTTGCATTCTTGCCAAAACTCTCTGAGAAATCTGTCCCCAGAGCTTTATCTCTCTTTAACTTCACTTCTACATGGATCCGACCTCTAAACCCAATAAAGGAAGAATGTTAAAATTGCATAACTATCACACGTGTATTCTTGTAATTCTTTCAAGTGATATATGAGACACAGCCATAGACAGGAAGCTTGCTCTGCTTTCACCCCTTTTTAAGATAACCATAAACTTACCTGTCCTTTCAGCACTCATTGGTAAATTTTGCTACATACCATCTCTAGAGCTCTCTTGCTATCGTAATAGTTGGATTCTATCTTAAAATATCTACATCCATATAGACACAGGTAAAACGGTAGATTCTGATTCCCCAATTACAGGCTTTTCACATAAGTTCCCCCAAGTCCCCATTGTACTAGTTACTTCTATATTGAAAACTTAGCAGTTTTCAATTTATTGTAGTTTAATATTTTTTTAAATTATTTATATTTTGTCAGCACACTGTTAAGTTAGTCAACAAAGGTCAAGAGAGTGACATTTAACTTCTAATTTCAATTTGTTCCTGTAATGGAGCTTTTGCAATGAAATACAACTAAATATCCATTGAGCAACATCTTTGCAGGAACCTTAAAGTATAAATTTCCAGCAAGTCACGTTTGAACAATAGTCCCAGCATTTGGATGGGATCCCTGATTTTAAAAAGGACAATGGAATCTAAGAATAGCAGAGACCACCTGGATGCACTTAACTGGCAAAGATAACAAGAGCACATTTACTGAAAATGGCAGCACGGGAACCACACACAGAGCTATCTGGCAATGTCTATTTGATCAGGAAGTCTTTAGTAATGAACTAGTTTTGGTGATCCATTGACTGTTTACTCATCAATATATCAAGAAAAGTGATTACTCTGGTAACCATAATATGACTTAATAGTCACAATAGAGAATCTCTGCTTTCCAGTTTCTTGTCTTAGTGGAATACTTTTTTTTTCCACATATTTTCTCTTCTTCTTCTTCTTTTTTTTTTCTTTTTTTCTGAAAGCTAGGATTCTTTTGAAGAAAATAATTTCTTTTGCCTGAAGTACCCGTAATAATAAATGCTTCTCCAACTCTTTCTGTATTGGGGAAAATTGGGCTAAGATCACTCTCCACATGTTTAAAGGCTTGTCACACATAAGCCCAACAAAGAATTAAGAAAATATTATTTTCAGGAATTTTAAATTTTATTCAGGAAAACTGAGAACACTCGCATGTTGGAGTACACATGGACCATGAGAGAGGGAGAGAGAAAGAGAGAAAAGGAACAAGAATGTTATTTACTCACATGTTGGTAGGTCCAACTTGGCAATCCCAAAACACTAATCTTTATAAATTTCCAAGTCCCACCTTCACCTTTTTTTGTAAGAAACACCCACACCTGTTCCCACTCCTACTTCCTATGCAACAATTTCCTTACCCTAGGCACACATGACCCCCCTGACCCCCCAAATCCCTGCTAGCTCCATTTACTAGAATGACTATACATTATAGAAAAGGAAAAATTCAGAGTTTCTATGTAATGCTAACTTTCAATTGATGTTCATACTCATAGTCTCCAATTTCCCATGTGTCTCAATGAGATCTTACGAAGATATATGTAGATGATTTCAAAGAATGAGCTTAGATGTTGAAGGTGCCTATTTCCTATACAAATGTGCAGCAAAGAACATCCATTACACAATTGTTGTATGCTTTACATTGGGTTCTAGTTCTCCCCCGCCAAGAGAATTTCATCAGTCCTGCTAATTTCGCGGGTCCGCTTGGCCCTGCCCCAAGGAACCCCGAGAGAGGGTTCCTGAGTTCCAGAGAGAGAGAGTTGGAGAGTGCTTGCGCCACCGCAAAGAGACAGCAGGGTTCTGTTTGGTGATTAGTTTGTCTTAGTTTATGAATCGTTGTTCTTGAATAAAGAAATACAGCTTCCCTGCCCAGCCGTTGTCTTCGCGTCTCTGTTACCCACCCATGAAGCCAGCCCGCCCAGCTAGAGCCACCGAATTTTAACAACAAATGGCGCCCACGTGGACCTGACCTGCGCATCTCTCAGATAAGTAAAGACAATTTGGCTACCTATGCACTATTAAACAAAAGGTTAAATAGACTTGTTGATATGTAAATCTCTCCATTACCTTCTCTATTAGAAATGGTAGATCGCACAATGGCTATGCTAATTATTCTCATGCCTGAGGTTTCCTTTCCTGCGCACAACTAGGGTGTGACTCCATCTTGAATGGGTGTAACAAAAGGTTAAAAAGACGTTGTTGATATGTAAAAGTCTCAAATTCCTTCTCTATTAGAAATATGCTAATAACAAGTTTTGTTTCATAGTAAGTAAATTGCAGCCAGCTGCCTTTGGGACTCTAGGCCGTTCCCCGCCCCCATGCAAATGCCTGTCCAGGCAAGTACGCCCCCCAGAGGCAAGAAAGTACGCCCTCCAGAGGCAAGAAATTTTTTTTTTAAGCTGATAAAGTTTAGCCCACAGAGGCAGAAATGGCCCCCTCAGGCCTTCCCTTGGCAGCACACTGGTTCTTGTTACTTGCTTACATGTTTCTCCATGTTTGTGCCAGTTTCTTTTTTTAAAAATGCCTGTACGATATAGGTTTCTGTTCACCCCACACCCTTGATACTGTAGCCATTTAGTTAAAAAGAAAAGGGGGAATTGTTGTATGCTTTACATTGGGTTCTAGTTCTCCCCTGCCAAGAGAATTGCATCAGTCCTGCTAATTTCGTGGGCCCGCTTGGCCCCGCCCCAAGGAACCCCGAGAGAGGGTTCCTGAGTTCCAGAGAGAGAGTTGGAGAGTGCTTGCGCCGCCACAAAGAGACAGCAGAGTTCTGTTTGGTGATTAGTTTGTCTTAGTTTATGAATCGTTGTTCTTGAATAAAGAAATACAGCTTCCCTGCCCAGCCGTTGTCTCCACGTCTCTGTTACCCACCTGTGAAGCCAGCCCGGCCAGCTGGAGGCCCCGGAATTTTAACATCACACAATAAACTCAATGAATAAAGTGACAATTCCATTCTATATAAAGTATTCAATCTCTTCTTCTAACCACTCTATTACTTGTTCAGTGTATGAACAAAGAGGTCATGATGGCAAGTTTACTCATTATACGCAGCAACTTCTCTTAATAGAGGATGATGTGACTACTGCTACTGCAAAGTGCCTTATCTACCAATAACAGAAGTCAGTTATTCCTGATATGGGATCATTTCCTGAGACAGAGTAGCTAGCCCTCTAGTACCAGGATAATTATAGTGGAGAAGAGATTAATTAAACCTCACTGGAATAAACATGGATTCTGGAAATGGACCTGCCTTCCTTGTTTAGAAAGTTTCTGCCAATATCACCAACAATGTACTCACAGAACACTAGTCATCACATCATTTGCAATCAAATTATTCGGTTTACAACTAAATAAGTTTAACAGTGGGCTCTTACCCCTTTATTTACTACCTACTAATAATGGTCCCTCTCATTTATAGTTAAAGCTCCAAATCATTGTAATGATGACATGTCGCAACAATTTTGACATCCTGATCTCATTTCTTAACAATCATTGTTTCCTTTTGTTCTGGACACACTGGTTTCCTTGTTGCTCCCTCAACACACTAGGCTTTCTTTGCTCAGGAGATTTGTTCCTGCTTACACGTTGATAATGCATTGCAAAGATGCTCATATGATTTTCTAACAGTATGTTTGTCTATCTAGAATATGACTATTTTGGAGAAACTTCTATGGCCAACCAATAAAAATATGGCACCCCTTACCATCAATCTTTTTATTACTGTGTTGAATTATTTTGTCTCCATTTAAAAAAATTTATGTGCTACTTCAACAACTTGAGGAAACTTTCATGACAGATTCTGTTTAACTCCTCTAGCATTAAGCATCCTTTACCTGGAAAGACTGTTTTCAAACTAACATAGATAATATCCTCTACCCCCACTTTATACAAGAAGTTCTTCTAATTATATATGTTAGTTTTGTTCTAGTTCATCTTATTCCTTTTCTTCCTGTGAAGGTCAATAAAGAGTTCTATTTGCAAAGTACATGATGCTGTTTAAAAATTTTATTTTACTTATTTCACAATAAGAAATTATTGGGAAGAGAGGAAGGCTGACTAGAGCAGCACTCCGACACATGAAATGCCAAAAATCCAAATTTAAAGTCACATGTTTGCAAGTCTACCATTGTACCATCTCTCCTACCACATCCAATAACTGTTTCCTTGCTAAGCTTACTAAAAGTCAAAGAAACAAGTGGGGAAGGTAGCATAATGATTATGCAAAAAGACTTTCATGCATGATACTCTAAGTTCCAGGTTTAACAATGCCCCAAGGCACAAGATAGGGCTAGGCAGTGCTCTGCTAGGAAAAAAAAAAAAAAAAAAGGAAAGACAGAAAGAAAGAAAAGAAGGAAGGAAGGAAGGAAGAAAGAAAGAAAGAAAAAAAGAAAGAAAGAAAGAAAGAAAGAAAGAAAGAAAGAAAGAAAGAAAGAATCCCAAGCAACAATAATTTTATAAGCCCAATTTGCACTCCTCCCCCACTACATGGAATGAAGCCTTGGTGCTGTGTAGTCTTTCTTTCTGTCTCTGTCCTTCTACTTTGGGGAAAAAAAAGAAAATTGGTATGGAGCAGTAAAGCTCTAGTGAAGACTATATACATATATATCATCTCAGTCAAATAAAATGATAACACAGAAATGAGATAACTAGGTCAAACATTTTTATCAGGTGCTGAAATAAATAGTGAATGGAATGAAAAGCTTTATCATTCAATTTTCACTTCCATTTAGAAATATGACTTGGTAACAGGTATAGTCCTTTAATCCTTTGCAAGCTTAATTAGAATTTATTTTTAGGTTAGGGAAAGAGCATAATGATTATGAAAAAGACTTTTGAGCCTGAGACTCTTAGGTCCCAGGTTCATTCTCTAGCACTACCTTAAGCCAGAGCTGAGCAGTACTCTTATCTCTCTGTCTCTGTCTCTCTCTCTCTAAGGTAAAATAAATAAAATACTTTTTTAAAAGAACTTATATGTAGGTGTTAAAATATAAAGCGACTGCTTAATAGTTACAGTGTTATTTAGCATTTAGACTTATTTATAACAATATGTTTCCTGTATATCATTTAACTCAAATCCATGTCCTTCGAGATGTTCAGATTTGGAACAATAGAGCTATTATTCTCTACTACATACCCAAACCAGATATTACATTCTGTTCTTTGTCCTAGTATGTCATTACTATTAATTTTCCTTATGTGTTCTGCTACTGCTACCACAGTTGGACTTTTACCACCATAATCACAGCAATAAACGACTGAAAGTCTTTCCCAGTTGCATGACCTCTTTTATTAAAGCTTAAAACCAGATAATCACAACTAGAGTAAGTTCTTTCATGAATGATATATTTGATACAATGATTGGACACTAGGTTTTTCTCTTATCTAGCAAGCAACAGGTTTGACAAGGTTCCAAATCTACATAGATCACATTGAGACATACAAATTATATCAAGTAGCTATGCATAAATTACATTAAAGGTTGGCTTCCTCCCTGCCTTGAATTCTAATATATCTTTCCTTTATATAGTGTCTGTCTAGGTTATTGTTTCTCATTCCTTTCTTTAACCACTTAGTGCTATTTTGTTTTAGGCCCAATGATTACTAATGTTTTATAGTTGTAGTTTAAAAACTCAATATAGTAATTTTTCTTTGACTAAATCCCCAAATATATACACATATTTTAATTATGTGTTTTTATTTAATGTTATCTTATACAAATATTTACTATATATTCTTATTTATTTTTAAATTTGACTTTTCTTCCCCAAATTTTCTGTCATTCATTCATCTTGTAATAATAATGAATATGATATTTATAAGAAAAAGAAACAATATAGAAGAAAAATGCAACTCACTTAGCATAAATAAACTTATTTGGATAAGATAAATAATATAGACAACCTAGTAAGAAAAAAATTTTCACTGGTTAAAAAAAAGAATGAAAATAAAGAACTAAAAGAAAAGAAAAATTAAAATGGGAAATGAAACTGCATAACTATAAGTACAGAAGTTATCAAAAAAAAAACAATAGTGATGTAATGTAAAGCAACATAATTCTTTTTTTTTAATTTTATTTATTTATTCCCTTTTGTTGCCCTTGTTGTTTTTTTTATTGTTGTAGTTATTATTGTTGTTGTCGTTGTTGGATAGGACAGAGAGAAATGGAGAGAGGAGGGGAAGACAGAGAGGAGGAGAGAAAGATAGACACCTGCAGACCTGCTTCACCGCCTGTGAAGCGACTCCCCTGCAGGTGGGGAGCCGGGGTTCGAACCGGGATCCTTATGCCGGTCCTTGTGCTTTGCACCACCTGCGCTTAACCCGCTGCGCTACAGCCCGATTCCCAAAGCAACATAATTCTATAAATAACTATTTAACTAAGTAAATATGCTGAGAAAATACACATTAATGACAGATTAGGATGGAAGAAGAATTAAAGAATTAAATCTCTGAAGAAACCAATACTCAAAGAATATGAAAAACCAAGAAAATATCTTACCTCAAGATAAATGTCAGTTTGCAGTTGAGCTTCATGAAAACTTCAAGAAAGATATCAATTCTAGAAACAAATAGAGAGTGATTTATTTTCTTAATTACCCAATTTACTCCCCATGACTGAAAGAGATCTCCAGTGGAATCTGAGCAGGTGATATGTAGAAAAAAATCCAAGTCATCAATATAAAAGCCAAGCTCTCAAATGTTGTATGTATATGTATATATTTATGTATATATATTTGCTTGTCATGACTTACTGTGACTAATATTATTTTTAAAAGGTTATATCTTAACAGATGATAAAAAACTAGTTTGAGGGAGTCCGGTGGTAGCACAGCGGGTTAAGAGCACGTGGAGCAAAGCACAAGGACCGGCATAAGGATCCAGTTTCGAAACCCAGGCTCACCACCTGCAGGGGAGTCGCTTCATAGCGGTGAAGCAGGTCTGCTGGTGTCTCTCTTTCTCTTCCACTCTCTGTCTTCCCCTCATCTCTCCATTTCTCTCTGCCCTAGCCAACAACAACGACATCAATAACCACAACAATGTTAAACAAGGGCAACAAAATGGAAAATAAATAAATATAAAAATTAAAATAGAAAAACTAGTTTGAAATCATTTTTATCAAATGAATTTTAGACTCTGCTAGACTTTAAAATATACTGGTAATATTGCCACTTATGTTAAAGTACACTCTGATTTTTATTTCATTTTTTCTTTAAGCAATATAAATTCAAAAACCTTAATAGATAAAAAGTGTATAAATCTGTGGTCTGGAAGGTGGTGCAGTGGCTAGGGCACTGGACTGTCAAGCATGATGTCCTGAATTCAATCCCCAGCATCACATGTACCAGAGTGACATCTGGTTTTTCCTCTCCTCCGATCTTTCTCATTAATAAATAAATAAATAAATCCTTAAAAGAAATAGTGGGTGAATACTAAATCTTACATGTTTAGATTTAACCTCAAATAACAGATACAGAACAGAACATTTTTGTTAAACTCAAGAACTAGATAAAGATGTATGCCTTTATTATTTTCATTTAGAATCACTCAGATAACATAAGCATTTAGTAGTAATTTTTTTTTAAAGATCTACTAATTTATTCATTGGCAAGAGCAGGGGACACAAGAGACCCAGAACATCATCAATCAGGTGTGTGCAATGCTGGGAAACAAACTCAGGAACTCATGCTTCAGAGTCCAATGTGTTATCTACTGTCTTACCTCCAAAGCCATGAAAACAATATTTAAAAATATCAAAATGCTAGAAAGAAAGGCACAAAAATGCCAAATTAGCTAGGATATTGAACCACTTCTAATCTTTTCTATATAGATGTTATGGACTTACTGATCCTGATTTATCAATTGCACACTATGATCCAAATGCTATATTACAAAGAAACAGGAGAAAATGATGAGGACAGGAGAGGCAAGTAGCAGAGATACCTATATAACTGAAATCACTGAGATCAAGAAATAGCATTATGTCAATGTTATTTTTTTATATTCATTTATTTATTTCCCTTTTGTTGCCCTTGTTTTTTTATTGTTGTTGTAGTTATTATTGTTGTTGTTACTGATGTCGCCATTGTTGGATAGAACAGAGAGAAATGGAGCCAGGAGGGGAATACAGAAAGACCTGCAGTCATGCTTCACTGTCTGTGAAGTGACTCCCCTACAGGTGGGGAGCAGGGAGCTCGAACCAGGATCCTTACGCTATCTTTGGACCTATATTCCCCCCCACCACCAACCCACCCCAGAGTCTTTTAATTTGGTTTAATATGCCAATACCAGTTCAGGTTCTACTTGTGTTTTCTATTCTGATCCTGTTTTTCAACTTCTGCCTTTGCGCCACGTGTGTTTAACCCGTTATGCTACCGCCCAACTCCCTCAATGTCATTTTTTAAATAAATTTAGTAATCAAACCTTTCTTCCCTGAAAAGTTTTGGGGAAAGTACCTGAGTAGTCCTAGAAACTGTCTCCACCATTTAATCCACGGTTTCCCCAAGGCGAGAACCACTTAAAAAACAGCAGTTGTGTTATCTCTTAAATTTTTTTATTACTACCTGTATGTCTAACAGAGATGTAGCTGGGTTAAATTTTGGCAGACAGACTACCATAGGTCTTTCTTTATTTGCATCCATAATTGAGTATCTACTCCTTGGATCTGCATCACGACCATAGTTTGGTTTTCTACTATCGTATTTACACCTACATATTCCTGTGTTCAGGGCATCTAAGGTTCTGCGTTTTTATGAATGTTATTTGCCTGACTTTCATTCTCAGCTGAGTGATTTTGAAAAGTTAAAGATCCTTTCTTAACTCTGGTTTCCTCACCCATAAAATGAGAATTAAAATGAAGCTTGTTTTACAGTATTGTTTTATCAGTCATTAAGATAATGCTTTTCAAAATGTTAAGCAAATATTAGTTATTTTTATCATGTTGAAGTATCTTACTGTACTCTGTTCTGCTAACAGGCATAACCACTGAGCTATTATCAATAAATTGCCAAAAACAACTCAACACAGTTCCAAAGATTCACCTGAATAGCTTCCAAATTAAAAAACAAAACAAAAAACAAACAAATAAAAACAGTTGGAACATAAAAAGGAAGGAAAAGAAAACATTAAATGATATCACAGAACTATCTTTGGACCTGTATTCTACCCCCCCACCACCCCACCCCAGAGTCTTTTACTTTGGTGCAATATGCCAATTCCAGTTCAGGTCCTACTTGTGTTTTCTCTTCTGATCCTGTTTTTCAACTTCTGCCTGAGAGTGAGTGTAGGGAAATTGTGAGGATGTGGTAGAGCTTGGCAGGGCTTGACCTGAGGGGTAGGCATCCATCGTGTCAGTTTCTCCCTCTCTACAGAGACGTCGAGTGAGGAGGGACACGAGATCCACCAAGGTTTGCCTTGTTTTTATCTGACTCCCTGCCTCACAAAGCACCCCACATTTTCCTGCCTCCAGGAGCCCAGTATTCCTTAAAACATTAAGCCAGATCCCCCTGCTCTACCCTGCATAACTTCATACTATGGCCTGCCCTTTTACTATCTATATATCAATCTTCTGCTTTGTCTTACAAATGACTTAAGGTCTCTTTCCTAAGAAAGATAATTCATTTATATTAATTGCCAGTTGACCTAGACTTAACATATTACATAAGTTAGTTTCGGGGTCTCTCTCTGGTTGGGGTGATCTCCAGGGGAAAGGTAACGGGCTGGTTCTTTCTCGCTCACGACAGGGGTGACACGAAGTAAAAGACACCAGGGAGCTCCTCAGTGTGTTAACTCAGAACTCAGAATTCGTTTATCAGAATTTGCAAGGTGGACATGAGTTAAACAGAAAAACAATGAAGGGAATTATTACTGAAATATGTCAGAAATTACAGGTTTCTTAACGGTCGGCATGCCCCTAAGGTAGGGGGCTGGTATGACAGGAATTGATGAGATACAAGACAGTTATTCTCCATGACACAAGCAACTTAATTATCCAAAGATATATGAGAGAAGCATAGGGGTTAAACCCATAGGGTGAGACAGAGAGAAGATTGATATCAAAAAGCCATATAGTTTGGAATTTCTCTTGTCTGGAGTCTGAGGTGTGTGATGAAGTGTGTGATAAGGTGTGTTCTTCTGTGATCAGAAGGTGACTTTGAATAAGTGAATCTGCGGCCATGTGGCCTGCAGTTAATGTAGGGAAGTACTGGGGTTTCTGTGGGCCTGAGAGTCAAGAAGGAAAGAACCAAGTCTGAGTTTCCCCCCTTATGCTCACCTCGGTTGAGAGAGACTTACAAAGAGGTTATCTTCTCAGACCTCCATCCAAGGACGGGGGTGGTTCTCCCTAAGCTTCTTCTTCTTCTAGCGTTTGCCCTTCTTCCATAGCCAGTCAACAGCATCAGGTTGAGCCTGATGTAAAGTTTCAAGACCTCCTTTGAATCTGAAGAGGTGGTAGTCGTTGACTATGTGGGTCATAGTCTGTCTGTAGCCTCAGGGGCAGTTCGGGTCATCTCTGGCTCCCCAGCAATGGAACATAGCGGTGCACCGGCCATGGCCTGTTAGATAGTGATTGAGGAAGGCCCAATCATAATGTGCTAGGTCAAAGCCGGGTTGACGCTTGCAGGGGTCTGTGATAAGGTGTTTGTTCTTTACCTCAGCTGACTGCCAACTCTGTTTCCAAGAGTCTGGAACAAAGAAGTTCAGTGTAGGCATAGGGGACCAGATTGGGTGACGAGACGACAAGTGTTGGACGGGGGGGTGGGGGGGGTGGGTGAAGATATCCGCGTATATTGGCAGGTCCGGTCGAGTGTAGATGTGGGAAATGAACTTAGATGATGCTGCATCCTGACGAATATCTGGTGGGGCGATGTTGCTAAGAACTGGCAGCCATGGAACCGGGGTGGAATGGATGGTTCCAGAAATTATCCTCATGGAGGAATATAATTTGGAATCGACCAAGTGGACATGGGGGCTACGGAACCATACTGGGGCACAGTATTCTGCAGTGGAATAGCATAATGCCAGAGATGATGATCTTAGTGTGGAAGTGCTCGCGCCCCATGAGGAGCTGGCCAGTCTTGCAATGATGTTATTCCTCACACCCACCTTTGCTGCAGTTTTTATGAGATGTTTGTGAAATGACAGAGCGCGATCGAGAGTAATGCCAAGATAGACTGGCTGGGCTTCATGGCGGATTCTCGTATCGCCAAGCTGCACATTAAGCTCATGCAAGGCCAAGGCATGGTGTAGATGGAAAACAGATGATACCGTTTTTTGCAGTGCTAGGGATTAGTCGCCATTTTTTACAGTAATCAGATATCAGAGACATGTCTTTCGTGAGTGTTTCCTCCAGGATGTCGAACTTTGATGCCTGAGTTGCACAGCAGATGTCATCGGTGTAGATGAACTTCCTTGAAGAAGTTTCTGGGAGGTCATTGATGTAAATATTAAATAGCATAGGAGCCAGAACAGAGCCCTGGGGGAGGCCACTTGAGACAAGTCTCCATCTGCTAGACTTGTCACCCAGATGCACCCAGAATCTTCTCTTTTGGAGAAGAAACGATATAGTGTTGGCCACCCATGGAGGCAGGCATCTTGAGATCTTGGCTAGGAGACCACGGTGCCAGACCGTGTCATAGGCTGCTGTGAGATCAACAAAGAAAGCACCCGTCTTTAAATTCTTCTGGAATCCATTTTCAATGTAAGTTGAGAGGGCCAGGGCTTGTTCGCAGGTAGATCTTCCTGGGCGGAAACCAGCTTGGGCGGGTGATAGGAATTTCTCTGTAAGATGAGAAATATGTGACAGAAGCAGCCTCTCAAGGAGTTTGTAACACACGGAAAGGAGAGAAATTGGTCTATAGCTGGCGGCCAGTGTTGGGTCTTTCTTTGGTTTCAAAACCGCTATTATCTTCACATGACGCCAAACTTTGGGCATAGACTCAGATTCCAAGATGTGGGACAGGAATGAAGCGAGCCACTTCTTTGCTGCGGGACCCAGGTTAAGAATGAGTTCTGGGGTGATGTTATCATAGCCAGCAGCTGTTCCCAGTTTAACCCTCTTCAAAGCGTCTTCCAGTTCAGACAGTGTAAAGGGAGAGAGTTTTGGAGATGGACAAGATAACCGGAAGTGGGATGACCACTCGTGGGAAATTTCTCTTTTCTAGACTGGGTAGATCTTAGCACGTCCAACTTGAGTTAGGTGACTGGCCACTGAGTTTGGAGATACGGGAGGATGGGAGATGGGAGGAGGTTGGCTACCGGCACCCAGTCTGTGAAGAAGCTTCCAGGCCTTCCTACTTGAGTGGGTGAAGTTCAGACTTTCCGTGAGTTGTTGCCAGCGGGCTTGGCGTGCTGCATCTAGGGAGGCAATGAGATGGTCAGCCACATCTGGGTCGCCCGACTCATCATACTGCTTTAGTAGTTGCTCGCATTCAGCATCAAGACAAGGCATATAGTTAGCACGTCTCCCACGAGGAATGGCTTGGGAAGCTGCTTTGAAGATGGCTTGGCAGAAGTGCATGTAGGAATCTTCAGAGGGGATAGAGTTAATTGGAATTGCAGGAATAGATTAGTTGGTAAGATCACTGAACAGACGCCAGTTTGCTTTCCAAAAGTTCCATCTTAGTTTCTTCGAGCACAGAATCAGTGGGAGCTGGAGACCAATGTGGATGATAGCTGGGTGGTGATGACTGTGCGGGAAGATCTTGAGAACTTGTCTCGTAGTGGGAAAGGCTTGGCCGTTGACTGTGCTAATCCAGCACAGGTACTGAATTGGAATTGTAATTGGAATTGAGACTTGATATAAAAACCACAAGTTGGAAAAAAGACTAGAATGCTGGATCAGGGAAGAGAGTAGCTCCCAAATATGGGGAAAGTATATAAATATTGTTAACAGTAAACTCCATCAACTTGATCTGGGGCCCATATTCAGCTTAGGAGTCTATGTAACCTCTGTATCTTTGTAGGTCCGAACTCACATTCTGTGATCACAGCTAGGAATATTCCAGGTTGCACTAACTTCAGGAGACATCTTCTTCAGGTGGTAGAGTACAATGTCCAACCTCCCTTTGGAAAATGGAACATCCTACCATTGTTAGATCCACACTGAGGACAGGTCCTATAGGGGCCCAGAAAGGAGTCCATTATGTTGTTCCTGATGGAGCTGATCAGTGATAGTGGCGAAGAGATCAAGGTCCATCATGTGGAAATCCCAGGACTCCCTGATTAGGACCCCAGGTGATGGGGGAGCCTGGGAGAGACTAAAGAGTCATCATTGATGTATGCCAGTCCCTTGCCCTTACTCAGCATATTTTGTAGTACTTATTTTGTCTCTGCCTTTCTTTTGATTTACATGTATGAGTCAGATGTGTTTAGGGATAGGGAATTTAGTAGGGTATTACAGAACTGCTGTTTGATAAAAACCTAGAAACTAAAACTTCACCTTTTGGAGGACTCTGTAGGTTCAATATCAGATATACGAAAAAAAAAAAAAACAGTGGTGGGGTGGGAAATAAAAGGTATTACAAAGTTAATAAGGTGAATTTTCTCAGCAGATACAGGATCAATTTATATAAATTGAGATAAGCATACAGGAAAGTGATTCCCACCCTAGAGGATCGTTTTCCAGTTATGAAACCATCTCCCCAGACAATAACTTGGGTCCACCGGCATATAAGATGTCAGGTTCAGGCAAAAACTATTATAGTCGTGGGCCCCTTGCAATATACCTAAAATAGACCTACTAGCTTTTTCCAAAACAGAGATGTCAAATCATCATCTACACTATTCCAGCCTTTAGGTTCATATTTAGTCAATAGCTTATTCTGCTTTCTAAACTTTTTCAGCCACCAGGTTCCAGGTGCTACCATGATGCTAATCAGACTTCTCTCAGCAAATGATCACATCAATGTGTCCTGGAGCCACACCTCCCCAGAGCCCTGCCACACTAGGGAAAGAGAGAGACAGGTTGAGAGTATGGATCGAACTGCCAGCACCCATGTTTGGCAGGGAAGCAATTACAGAAGCCAGACTTTCCACTTTCTGTACCCCATAATGATCCTGGGTCCATACTCCCAGAATGATAAAGAATAGAAAAGCTTTCAAGGGAGGGGATGGGATATGAAATTCTGGTGGTGGAAACTGTGTGGAACTCTACCCCCTCTTATCCTATGGTCTTGTCAATATTTCCATTTTATTTAAAAAAAAAGTTCTTGACCATGAAGTCTTTTTTTAATCATTTTATTGGGAGGAAGATGCAATGTCTTATAGTACAGTTGTAAACACATGGTACAATTTCTCATCTCCCTTTGATAGGTTTCTGTAAAACACTCATCCTCAACTCAAGTCCTTTTCTACCATTATGCACCCCAATTACAAACCCTCTTCCCTTCCCCTCATCACAGTCTTTTTCCAGAGTCCTTTGCTTTGGTTCACCAGATAAAACCCAGTTCAAGTTTAACTTTGTGTTTTCCCATTCTGTCCTTGATTCTTAAGGTCATCCTATGAATGAGATCATCAGGTATTCATCCTTCCTTTTTATGTTTGCCTCAATTAACATGATTCCTTCAAGCTTCATCTCAGATGAAGAGAAAGAGATTGCTTCATCATTTTCCATATCTGAGTAGAATTCTACTGCATAAATGTTTTTTCTTGGCTACTCACCTGACTTTGGACATCTGGGTTGCATTGAAGTTTAAGATATTAAAAATTGTGCTGCTATTAACATAGGTGTACATAGATTTCTTTGTATGGGTGTATCTACTTCCGTTGTAAATATCACCAGAAGAGAAATTGCCAGATCATAGAGTAAATCTATTTCTAGAGTTTTGAAAAGTCCCCACACTGTTTCCTACAGGTATAACTATTTTGCATCCCCACTAGCAGTGTGGAAAGTTTACTATTACCACACATCCTCACCAACACTTGATGCTATAATCCTTTCTAATGTATGATAATATCACAAGTGTAAAATGGTATTTCATTGCTGTCTTTATTTGCATTTCTCTACTAATCAGTAATTTCTAGAATTTTTATATGTCTATTGATCTTTTGGTCTTATTTTTGGTAAAGATTCTGTCCATATGCTCTCCTCATTTTTGGATAGATCTTCTTTCTTTTTTTTAATTTCTTTATTGGAGGATTAATATTTTACAGTCAACAGTAAATATGTAGTTTATATATGTATAATATTTCCCAGTTTTCCACATAACAATATAACCCTCACTAGGTCCTCTGCCATCATGTTCCAGGACTTGAACCCACCTCCCCTAACACACACTAGAGTCTTTTACATTGGTGCAATACACCAACTCCTTTCCAAGTTCTGCTTAGTGTTTTCTCTTCTGATCTTCTTTTTCAACTTGTGCCTATGAGTGAGATCATACCGTATTCATCTTTCTGTTTCTGACTAATCTCATTTAACGTAAATCCTTCAAGCTCCATTCAAGAATGGCTGAAAATGGTGAAATCATAATTTTTTATAGATGAGTAGTATTCCATTGTGTATATATACCACAACTTGCCAGCTACTCATCTGCTGTTGGACACCTGGGTTGCTTTCAGGTTTTGGCTATTACAAGTTGTACTTGCATGAACAAAGACATACACAAATCTTTTTGGATGGGTATGTTTTTTTGTTCCTCAGGCTATATTCCCAGGAGAGAAATTTCAGAGTTTTAGGGTAGAGCCATTTCTAACCTTCTGAGAATTCTCTAGACGTTCTGCACAGGGGTTTAACCAACTGATATTCCCACCATCGGTTCAGGAGGATTCCTTTGTCTCCACAAACTCAACAGCATTTGTTGTTACTACCTTTTCTGAGGTATGACATTCTCACAGGAGAGAAGTGGTATTTCATTGTTATCTTTATTTGTTTTTTTCTGACAATCAATGACTTGGATCATTTTTTCATATGTTTGTTGGCCTTTTGGATCTCTTCTATGGTGAATATTCTGTTCATATCCTTTCCCCATTTTGGTCTGAGTATGGCATGAAAAGATATTCTCTGATTCTGTGAGGGGTCTGTTTGTTTGGGTAGTGGTTTCTTTTGCTGTGCAGAAGCTTTTTAATTTGATAGAGACCCATTGGCTCATTCTTGCCTTAGTTTTCTTTGTAATTGGATTTGTCTCATTGAAATTGTCTTTAAAATTTATGTGGAAAAGAGTTCTGCAAATATTTTCCTCTAAGTATTTGATAATTCCTGGTCTAATATCCAAGTCCTTGATAAACTTGGAATTTATTTAGTTTTGTGCTTGATGAAATATATTCATTCAGTGTCATTTTCTGCGGTTTCAACCCATTTTTTTTCAACACCATATGTGGAAAAGACTCTGCTTTCCCCATCATCTCTGTCAAAGATTAGATGTCCATAGGTGTGGGGTATTACTTCTGAACTCTCAATTATTTTCCTCTAGTCAGTGTGTCTATATTCCAGTACCAAGCAGTTTTGACTACAGTGGCCGTATAATACAATTTGAGATCTGGGAATGTGATACCTCCAGTTCTGTTCTTTCTTCTCAAGATTATTTAAGCAATTCTAGGTCTTTTATGGCTCCATATAAACATTTTTAGCTTTGTTCAATTCTCCTAAACATGTGGTTAGGATCTTGATGGGAATAGCTTTAAATCTGTATATGGCTCTGGGTAGTATATTCATTTTGATCATGTTAATTATTCCAACCCATGAACATGGGATATCTTTCCATTTCTTTGTGTCTCTTTCTATTTCCTTGAATAGTGACACATAATTTTCAGTATACAAATCTTTTACTTCTTTGGTTAGGTTTATTCCTAGATGTTTTATTGTTTTTGTTGCTTAAGTAAATGGGATTGATTTCTGGATTTCTTCTTCTTCGAACATATTGTTTGCATAAAGGAATGCTACCAACATTTGTACATTAATTTTGTAGCTTAACTACTATATTGCCTGATAATTTCCAAGAACTTCTTGCTAGATTATTCAGGTTTTTCTATATATACTTTCATGCCCTTCTCGTATCTTCCCCTTCCTTCCCTCTTGATTTATGACAGTTTATATTCAACAAATAAACAAACATAATACATAAGAATAGCTGTTAAAAAAAAAGAAAGTAAAACTAGGTGGGCTGCCTGTCAGGAGCAGTGATCAAAGTCACACTAAGGGTGAAGAAAAGGGCAGGAGAATTGGTTGACTTTTTCAGTCTGTTTTGCCTTGCCATTCTTTTGCTGACCCACCTAAATGAACACCTAAGGGTAACTGGAGTCAACATTTATTTCCACAGAATTGTCACTTCCAACTGCCCAAATATAAACTAGGTAAAGGACAGCAGTAAAAGACCATTTGGACCTGAGACTCAGCTAAGTATAAATAGCAAGCTTTTATAGAGGGCAGAAATAAAGGCAATAGAAGAAGAAGGCTGAAACAAGGGGAAACAAAAAAGTATAAATCTTATGCAACCAATGCTACCAGTGGGCTAAGAACTAGGCAAATGTGCTAGAGGTAATCTCTAACAAAACAATAGTATTGGTAAAAATTAAAAAATATATAATATATAGTGGAATGGATACATGTATAATAAAAATAATTAATAGCCTGTCTGAAGTAGTGTTAGCAACTTGTTTTAAGTTATATGCATAAAATCAGAGAAGAAACTGTTCCACTCTGTAATAAAACCATAGAATGTCCATGGTATGACACCATTTTTATTGACTGGAGACCTAATCCAACTTGAATGGTGGTAATTTGATGAGACAACTGGCTTGGCATTTTGAACTCATGAATCACCTATCAAAGTATATCAACAGTCAGAATCTAGATAGTTCAATTAAAGAAAAGCTAAATGGTAAGTACATTTGTCCTTAAATAAAAATGTAATTACCTCATGACTCAATAATACCACTTTTAGTCCTTTATCCAAAGAAAATGAAAACACTTATGTGAATGGGCCAATATACCACTAAGTTCATAGCTGCATTATTTATAATAGATAAAGAGTGGAAGGAACATAAATGCCCACCAACAAATGACTGGATAAAGAAGTTAGGAGAGATATACTCCCTGTAATACTATCTGCTATCAAATAAAGATGATGTGTCCTTTTCTTCAAAATGATAAAAACTCAAGGTAATTATGCATAAGGAAATAAGTAAAAGAGATGAACAACTACCAAATTGTTTCACTCATATGTGGAATCTAGAGTACTGCAACACGTGAACTTGAACAAACAGAAAATAGAAACAAACAAGTCTTTAAGACTTTATGAGAACTATGGTAGTTATTTTTGGGAGGGTGTTCATAGAACTGTGCTGGTGGGTGTGGTATATAACCATACCCTGTAATTTTACAATCTTGTAAACCATTATTAATCACATATAAACATAAAAGGTAAACATATATCCAGTTTTCAGTACATGTTGCTGGTGTTGACTCATTTAACTTCCTCAACAAGTCTGTGGGGGATGTACTAAGTAATAATACAAATGAGGAAATTTGTAAAAACTATTGCCAACAACTTGAACAGATCACAGTTCTGCTAAATGCTAAAGCTATATTTGAATGTGCTTATCCTCATGGAATTTGAGTTTAGACCAACAGGGATGCAGAGGTTTTATAGACTTCTGTGTTAAGTATGGATAGAGATGGATCAATTGGGGTTTACAGCTAGTACTTATATGGGAGCTACTCACTGCCCTGATCCATCTTTTTAGTCCTATTTCCAACTCTGACACCATCTTCATAAGCAATACTTTAAGACCACCTGCACATTAGCTATTGGGCTCAGGCATATACTAACAAAGTCAAGGGCCACTTGGAATATACCTAAAATAGACTTCCTATCTTCTTCCAACATGAAGATCCCAAAACTCACCTGCTATATACTTACCTTTAGCTTTAGGTTACTGATTACTAAATGAGTTTTTCTGCTTTATATCCTAGTGCTTTACAGCCACCAAGTTGCAGATGCTACCATGATATCAACCTGACTTCCTTGGGCAGAAGATTTCACCAGTGTGTTTTGGAACGCCACCTCCCCCGAGCCCTACCCCACTACCGAAAGATAAAAACAGGCTGGGGATATGGATTGACCTGTTAACAACCATGTCCATCAGAGAAGCAATTACAGAAGCCAGACCTCCTACCTTCTGCACCCCATAAAGATCTTTGGTCCATACTCCCAGAGGTATAAAGAATAAGGAAGCTTCCAATGGATGGGATAGGATGTACAACTCTGGTGGTAGGAATTATGTGAAATTGTACCCCTCTTATCCCACAATCTTGTTGATCAGTATTAAATTAAAAAAAACTAATTAAAAAAACTAATCCTAAATTTTATGAATAAAATTAGGATAACTGTGAAAAAATTCAGAAACATAGATGGATAAACACGCTTAATCACAAATCAAAGGATTTCAAATTATTCTTAGCACCTGACTTAGTTTGGAGACAGGACAGATGAAAAGAAGCCTGTCCTATCAGTCTTTCATTCTAAATCTATGAAAAATAAATACAACAGAGAATTTCTTCAAATATGTAGTCTATGGGTATAAGATAAATAAAAGAAACAAAGAGCACAGGCTACATACTTCTGTGTATAAATCCTTACTCCTTACACTGAAAACATCACATCTCAGTTATTACTTTTATAAACTGATACTTCATTTGATTCTTATGTCTATGAGATATGGATTCTTATCCCACCCTCTAGAGTACTTTTGAGTTAGGAATCATTTTCTTCCATATCAGAATGAAATAAAATATGTAATCAAAGCTACTAAAATACTGAGAGTGACAGTGTTGTGTATATATCTGAATAATAAAACAAAGACTAGTAAGCTTTAAAAAAAAAAGGAAAAGAACCCACCTTTCTGTTTTTTGTCAATAGGCACATGCTGTCTGTACTGATTACAACAGGAAATTCTTAAGAATTCATATTGATATAAATATATCCTCTTCATTACTTTGCTTAGTAATACAAAGCTGAGTTTTCCCATAAATCTGAAATTCATTTGCTTTTGTTTTGGGTTATATTGGTCAAGAAGAAAAAAGAGTAGACAAGGAATTATTTTGAAAAATAAAGACAACAACTAATAGCATCAATTCTCCATCAATTAAAAATATATATATATATTAAAAAGCAACCTGCTTGACTTTCTGCTATTATTTCAGAATCTGTCCCTTTTACTTTGAAAAAATGGAATCAATTTAGCCTTTGCATCTCCTGAAGGAAATGAAACTTTAAATGAGGAAAAGGGGAATTCAAGGTGAAAAGTCCTTAATCCTATAAAACACATTGCTATAAAATCAGAAAGTAACTGAGAATTCTGTGACATTCGGGGAGGTTTTAAGTTGTCAATATGGTGTAAAGCAGAATGAGTCCAGTGTTGTTCTCCAGTCTCCTTGCTTGTCAACAGCATGTATCTTAACTGAAGTGGCTGAGGTGACATTCTCAGATAAACAGTGAGCAAACTCATGTGTGCAACCAGAGAAACATGCGGCTACTCAGCTGGGGACACAAGGGTCTTGGAGAAAACGATGCTCAAGGACAGAGTGGTTTATCACACTCATAATTCTGATTCTTATCTCAAAAAGGGTTTTTTTTTTCCCTTCCAGGTCATTATAGACAAAACTGTTCACTTGGTATCAACTAATTAATATCAGGTTTTCCAAATCATTATTATTACATAGCATTTTTTTCCCAACAAAGAATCAGTATGTACTACTGAGAAGTAGGTTTCAGTGGAATTTATTTCCCCCTCAGGGTTGCATGCCCTTTTAGTCTATTCTGTTCCCTCTGTGTGTCTGTACTAGGAATCGTGGCAAGCTCACCTGAGGAGAACTCTCGTGGTTCCTTTCCATTTGCTCTGACACTACCTCTTTAGAGATTTTTTGCTTGCCATATCATAATGTCTAGTAATTATGAAAAAAAACAAACAACTGTATACTCCTCCAGAGTTTGACAGATAATCAATCATAGCATCGTTATGATAACATAAACTTTTGGTTTTAGAATGCAATTACCTAAATTGTTGTTTGTGGTCATTGGGGTCTCACTAGTCTGTGCAGAATTTTTCACGTAAACAGCAACAGAGAGACAGGGAGAGAAGGAAAGACACTACAGCATCTAAGTTTACAGGGCAGGGGGAGCACTTGGGAGGTGGGAGACTAACCTGATAAAGAAGGTTCACTATAATTGGAGCTATCTTTCAGGGCCCCAACAGTCTGGACATAGTTACCGTTAACATTAAATATGTTTTTATAAGGTTATACATACATGTTCTATACTCACATATGTAGATAGACCTACAAATTGGAATACCTTATACGGTCAAACATTTTTTTTACTTCTTGTTGAACTAAAGCATTCTGTTTATCAAATATCTTAAAAATATCATAACTATTAATGTATTAACATGTAGGAGATGTGCTCTGGAGAGAAATGGTGGAAAATCTTTTAAAACAGCATTCTCCGGCTTAAGGATCCTGGTTTGAGCCCCTGGCTCCCCATCTGTAGGGGAGTCACTTCACAAGTGGTGAAGCAGGTCTGCAGGTGTCTATCTTTCTCTCCCCCTGTCTGTCTTTCCCTCCTTTCTCCATTTCTCTCTGTCCTATCCAACAACAACAACATTAATAACTACAACAGTAAAACAACAAGGGCAACAAAAAGGGAATAAATAAATATTAAAAAAAGAAAATAAGAAAATAAAAAATTCTGGTTTTTTTCCACACACCTCTGTGAAATATGTACTATTGAAACAGCTCTCTGAGGAAAATCTCATTATGTAATGATGAAAAAACTGCATACTACTTCAGAGTTTGACAGCATAGCATAGTTATGATAACATAAGCTTGTGTTTCAGAATGCAATTACCTAAAGTTTTGTTGTTGTCAGTGGGGTCTTCTTACTAATAAAGACCACCACTAGCTGCAGCCTTCTCCCAGACTAGATTAGGGGAAGAAACTGTCTCATAGCAATAACACAAATAATTACATAATTGGGTGAAGGATCCAAATTCATGGGGAAGTTTGCCAAAACTTGCTGTAAAAATATGCCCCAGTAAATGTGTCCAACATTCCATTCCATTCTGTTCCATTCCATTCCCTGAACAGTTTCAAGATTCCTTGCCTAAGTGTGTTTCATTTCCCTCCCTCTCATGAAGCCTTGTGGAGCTGAACTCCTGCATTAAAATGTAGATTACCACAATCAATGTAGTTGTTATTCTAATACTGGACACTTACTTTTTGCCTGAAGCTATTTTATGTCAACTTTGTAACTTAGAAGTGAAGACAGGTTTCCTTGTTGCTTCCAGTCTGGATTCTATCCTATCTGACTTAGTCACCTGGTGACTCAACACTAGGTCTCATTTTATTTTCTCTATATTTAACATTTACAGTTGAGTGACTTATATCTCTCTAATTTCTCAAAGGAAGAATATGCAAACATATATAAAACACCAAAAATGAATGGAATAATAATATTAATATTTATGATAGTATGTCTTTTTTTAATGTTGACCTAAAAATAAATCAGTTATTTTACCAGTAAAATAGGCTTATTTGAGAATAAGAAAGAAATCATAATACAAAATTACCACATGATAGCAAAAGCTATAGGCAACTTCAGCAAATAAGGGAGAGAAACATTAATTTATAAAGAGAAAGAGGAAGTAAAGAAGGGTAGTTTCAGGCTATACTCCATTGACAGAAAACAGAACATGGATCTCTCATTGGATATGTTTCTGGAAAAGGAAGAAATATGACATCTATTTTGTCTTTTGTTGATGTTTAAGGTTGTCAATTTCTCTGTTGATTTCTATAACTGGCATCCAGTGGAAGTGTGTGAAAAACTCCCCTCCTGGCTTGTGGTCTCCATTTTAAACTTTTGTTTTATTCAGTTTTACAGAATAACAGGTCTAGACCTTTCTAATCTCATATCACATTCCACTAACATTTATTTTTCTCATATAGCATGATTCCACTGCCCTTCCAGAATCCTTTTTGTTCAGTTTAAGTTAGGAGACACAGAGAGAGACAGATAGAAAAAGGAGAAACACCACAGCACTGTTACACCATTCCTGGAGTTTCTCTTTGGCGCTGTGTATGGTGCTTCTATTTGGCTCTAGGACGTGGTGAAGTATGCACTTTACTGGGTGATTTATCTTCCAACCCCCTTCATAAGCATTTTATACCATTTCTTGTAAAGATTTTATTTTCTCATTTCCAAACTAAGTAAAGTCAAATCAATACAACAACCCCTTCAATACAGTGAACATTCACTTACTCTGTGGGAGAGAGAGATAAAATTCAGTATATTTTCTCTTTACAAACAGAGAAATATTTTAAAATAGAATTTATATCCTTCCTTATATTTAAAGACAGTCTATGTAAACACATGCCCAAGATCAACATACATCTACTTTCAGTTCACAACACCAAGTAAAACATTTTTCTCTTTGATGTCTCCTCATAAATTTGTTTTTGCCCCTAGGAAGATCAGATTTCTAGGGGAAAACAAAAGTAAATTCCTGGTTCTCATTATTATACCGACATCCCTTTTTGGTTGGAGGTGATTGCCAGGGGAACTTTATTTCTCACAGGAAATAAAACATATTTAATTTCTGCCAAGTCAAACTCAAAACCTTGGACAGGTAGAAATAATAGTGCAGAACTCTGAAAGTAATCCACCTGCTTCAGGTCTCTTACATTTTTATCAGTTTCAGTTATTCACCCCAGGGAAAATAAAATGCCAATAACAAAGGATGTGACTTTACTATGCAAGAGAAAAAGTGCAAAAATGAAGACAGGATGTCTCTAGAAGATGCTCTTCTGAGTCAAAAAGCAAGACAAAACAAAAAATGAGGCATCACCTTTAGAGAGGGTAGTGAGATAAAATACAAAATCAATGCAATAATTCTGAGCAGGCATGTTTACTACAGCTCTAATGATGTTAATCTGTATGCTGCTTCTTTGTTGTTTTCACCGGGCTAGGTTGTTTTTGCCAGGCTGGCTTCACGGGTGGGTAACAGACGACCAGGGACTCATGGTTGAGCTGTAGGCAGTATCTCTTTATTCATGCAGGACGCAGCACAATCTAAGACGAGCTAAGTACTGTAAAACTCACAATGATGTCTTTATATATACTTGCCAAGTAGGGTGGAAACAGGATGTGACATAGATAGGGTGGAGAGAAAAGTGACTGGTGAAAATCAGAGTGTGACAGGGAGGGGGTGGAGCAGGCGAGAATCCTATCACTGAACCACCAATGCCCTGGAGGGAGGGTGGTGCTTGTTAACAGTGGTTATGTAAATAGAGTAGTATTAAGCAGGGGGGATTTAAACCAAATGAAACAGAAGGGGTCTCATGCATACCAACACTTCTTTATGCCCATATTTGGTGGGAAACCTCAGCGAAATAATATAGAACACTATTTTTACAAAACTACTGTTAAAGGGAAAACACTGGGGGTTGCATAAAGTAAGCCTGTACCTCAATAATTAATTGTATAAGTTTCTTTTTTTCTTTTTCCTCCAGGGTTATTGTTGGGCTCGGTGCCTGCTCCATGAATCCACCGCTCCTGGAGGCCATTCCCCCCCCCATTTTTGTTGCCCTTGTTTTTGTAGCCTCGTTGTGGACATTATTATTACTATTGTTGATGTTGTTCATTGTTGGATAGGACAGAAAGAGGAGGGGAAGACAGAGAGGGGGAGAGAAAGATAGACACCTGCAGACCTGCTTCACCGCCTGTGAAGAGACTTCCCTGCAGGTGGGGACCAGGGGCTCGAACCGGGATCCCTACCGGTCTCTGCACTTTGCGCCACATGTGCTTAACCCACTGCGCCACTGCCCGACCCCCAGTTGGATAAGTTTCTTTGCTTGCCAGTGATGGCAGAAACATGCTTTACTTAAAAGTTCGATATTTCAGTGTCTTATGAGTCTAATTAACTTACCTAGTCTTCAATATATTTGAGAGCATATACTAGCTACATACTAATGAATTTTCTAGTAACTATCTGATGATGAATAAGAAAATAAAAACAAACAAACTCAGTCCTCCAGGAACTTGTTCAACATGTAAAACAAGGCAACTAGAGAAGACTTAAGAATTAGAAGGTAGAGGGTTTTGTTAAGTACTATAGGAACACCAGGGGAAGAGACTGAAACCCCATGGGCCAAACCAAGTTTCTGTACCTTTCATAGTAGCACACTATAAGTTAAATTGTAATGAAACCAGAAGGGCTTGGAGAAGGAAAGTAAAGCAGAAGAAATAGTAAAAAAAAAAAAAAAAAAAGCCTCTCTTTAGTACCACTTCTCAGCTTGTAAACACTTAGAGGGCATTCATTATAAGGTCTGTTTTGACGTCTAAAGGCAAAAAAGTTATGTTTTCAGCAAGTAACATCAAACTGCTTAGAAACATAATTAATAGCAAGGTCCATTATACTGTGTTGATACATTGATTAAACCAAATCTAGTTGAATAATCACTAGTTAATTTGTACTTAACACTGCATATTTTTCAAAAAGGACTGCCATTCAGTCAAAATGACATATGCTAATATTGATTACTGATAACTTCTGAATATTATCTTGATTTCAGAATGGCTTTTAGCTGAACTTAATTTATAACCACCAAATAGTTCAATCTAGTTCAATATTTGATCATATATATATATTTCCCTCAGGGTTATTGCTGGAGCTCGGTGCCTGCACTGCTCCTGTGGATATATATTTTGATTTTTTAGATAACACAGAGAAAAATTGAGAGGGGAGAGCAAGATAGAAAGGTGAAGAGATGGAGCCAGGTGGTGGCGCACCTTGTTGGTGGTGGCACACCTGGTTGAGCACACATATTACAGTGTGCAAGGACTCGAGCCCGGGTTCCCCACCTGCAGAGGGAAAGCTTAGTGAGTGGTGAAGCAGTGCTGCAGGTGTCTCTCTGTCTCTCTTCCTCTCTATCACCCCCTTCCCTCTTGATTTCTGGCTATTTATATCCAATAAATAAAGATAATTTTAAAAATATTTGAGGGAGAAAGACAGACACCTGCAGACCTGCTTCACTACTTGTGAAGCAACACCCCCGCTCTGTCCTGCAAGTAGGAAGCCAGGGACTTGAACCGGGATCCTTGCACTTCCTACTATGTGCGCTTAACCCGGTGCACCCCTGACGGGTCCCAGATACCAGATATTTTATAGGAAGTCTGTGAGCAATGAAACAGTTAAATAATTCCGACTACTACTTCCTATAATGCCTATACAAAACTCCTAAGGTAAAGAATTTCATAACCTGAGTATTTTTAGTCAATTACAAGTAGCAGTTATAGCTCTATAGGCCTTGACAATAATGAATTTGTGTTGTTTCTTACTTGGGTTGATTTAATTGGGAAAATGCAAAAGATTCAACTCTTGGAGTAGTCCTGGTGACTTTGAAGCCATCTTTGAGAGAAGGAGTTATATCATACAACATCACAAGTCTGTTAGAATATCTTCACTCTGAACTTTCAGAAATCCTGTCCTTCAGTGCACACATTTCTGTCAGTCATATAATTTTGCCATTTTAAAAATATTTTACTTATTTATTACTTATTGGATAGATAACAGAAATCAAAAGGGAAGTGGGAGAGAGAAAGACACAGGCAGCAGCACTGATTCACCCTTCATAAAGCTTTCCACTTGTAGGTTATGACTGTGCAGTCAACCAGCTCTACAAATGCTTGAGCCCAGTGTCTATGGCTTTGGCTATGGTTTAGCACATGAAAAATATTTTTAAATTCATAGCTTAAAGAAACAGAGGGACAACTAAACTGATAGAGAATATCCTGCCTTTTATGCCATGCTCCAGAACTGCATGGCAAATGCTATGATACTAGAGGATATTATGTTCCATTAATCTCTCTCTCTCTCTCTCTCTCTCTCTCTATCTCTCTTTCTTTCTCTCTCTCTCTTTCTGTCTTCCACCCCATCAATTAAAAAACCAGTTCAGAAAATGAAATACTACATGTATGATGTATCTCTAAAGTTTACATAGTGAATTCATTCATTTCACGAATACACAGTAAGTATTAAACATTTCATAAGTGTAAAGAATTTCATCCCATTGTATGAAAAGTTAGCAGAAGTTTTCACCAAAGAGAGTTTCAGGCAGGACATTTATAGGACTAGTAGCAGAAACTCCCAAAAGTTTTGAAGAACTTAAAAAAAAAACACTTTATTCCTAAGGATGGTAGTTTCAAAAGTTATAACAGTCATTGTCAAGAATTTTATATTATGAACTCTTTGATGATTTAAATATATAACATATACTCTGATTTATATATTAAATATCTGTGTTTATTTGCTACTCATATCATATTTGATGTGTTCACCATAAAATATTAAGAAATACATATTAAATATCATTTAATTTTCAATAAAAACCCAAAGCAGTCCTTGCATATGCATGCATGTTTGTATATAATTTTGTATGTATGAATATTATATTTTCCATTTTCCTATGGATTTTATTTCTACTTTGCCTCTTCCTGAGGTTATTATACCTTTAACTGGAAAAAAAGTCTCATAGATTATATCATAAATTAATCTGGCACCTTTTATTTGGCCTTTTTTATCTGGGGTATTAAGAGATTATAGTACAATTGCTGATACATGGGTATAATTTCTCATCTTACCATGATAGGTGTCTGAAAATCATTCTCACCCTCAACTTAGGTTCTTTTCCATCGTTATGCATGAGGATTTCAAAACTCTTTCTCCCCACAGTCTATTCTTTTAAAAATTCTGATCATTATAAAAACTGTTGCCACTCACTTGCTTTGTGTGGTTATTGCAAATATGAACATCAGACTTGGAAATTTTTAATTATTAATAGTCTGTGCTTCTAGAAGATAAAACACACACACACACACACACACACACACACATATATATATATATATATATATATATATATATGTTATTAGTCTTTTTGTATTACCAATGCTTCTAAAATTAGTACTAAGGTATAAAAATTATCAAAAGAGATATCATATCTATATGGATAAAATTCCTCTTGAAAAATAGTCTAAGGTACAATTATTCTAACGTATGCAAAAATATGTCATTTACAGACTCATCTATATTTTACTACTTGTATTCATTTCTAAAATGAAAAGCAGCTATGTGTTTTATTTTTATGATGCTTAATCAGATGCAATATAAATTTCAAATGTTTACTAATCATATTAATACAGACCTTGCAAAGATGAAAATAGTTTGGATCATATATTCCTATAAAGGCATCCATCATTTTTATGTTACAGTGAAATAATCTTTCTGGTATGTTGCCTGGGAAGTGAACTCTCTTTTAAATCATCTCAATTTAGATTTCTCCCCCTCTCCTTGGAATGTATTTTATATGAGTAACAGATAAATAGTAATGACTTGTGTTCTTGCTATGCATGCAACTCTTTTATATGACACAGAGAAGAAAGAATTCTGATGATTCATCACAACATTTCAGAGAGATACAAATGCTCTCAACAGTCTTTCTAATCTATAGTATTGGCTCACAGAGAAATCATTAAAAGAGTAAAGGTTAGCTAAATACAACATGAAAAGAGAGTTGATCTGTAATGGAGCAAATCACTTTCTGTTACTGGCTAGACTGAAAAAGGAAAAGAACTTGTGTCTTTTTTCTCTGAGATCGTGATACTCACAAACATCAGAATCATAAAAGCCTGGGGAGGAAGCTCAGCAGGTTAAAATATGTGATTTGCATATCTGAGGGTCTAGGTTGGATATGAGCTAGTGTGGCACAGCTGAACAGTACTATGTTATCCTTCTACCATGATATTTTCCTCTCATTAAAGTAAATTATAATGTCTCAAAAACTCATAAAGTCTACAATGGAGGCTAGAAAGAATAGAAATCAATAGCACGAATGACAAAATTAAGTCCTATAACTGTATAGGCTGTGTGTAAATAATAGTGAAAGTGTAAAAGTTAATGGACATTAAATGACATGATTGGGGAAAGGGAAGAAATGTATCATTCAGCTACTTTATTTTACTTTATATTTTTCATGGGTGCAAGTTAATGTTGGAAACATTGAGACTATTGTGGATATTGGAAATGCTTCATTATTTGGTTCAAAGACAAACTACAGTGATTCTAGTCTTTGAGTCATTTCAGAACATGACTGTATCCCTATTTGGAAGGATAACCTTAAGAGAGATGATCACCTCATGAAAGACTACTGAATTTAAATTCTTCAGTGTTTTACTTTTAACATTTTTCCTGCAATGTTTAATTATTTATTATTTATTTATTATTGGATAGAGACAGAGAGAAATTGAAAGGAGAGAGGGAAGAGAGTTAGAGAGAAAACTGCAGCCCTGCTTCACCACTTTGAAGGTTCCTCCCTGCAGGTGGGGACCAGAGGCTTGAACCTGTGTCCTTCCACACTGTAATGTGTGTGCTTAACCAGGTGCACCACCATCTGGTCCTTCCTACAATGTTTATGTAAAAGATAATGCAATACATAAAAATATATAAAATATTACAAATGTTTTATCGATTTGTCCATACATCTACTTCATTACTACTTATTGATATACATTTATGGGATTATGTTGAACTTATATTAACAACTGTGATGCATTTATCATCATCATATTTTGTTTATCTAAGTGAGTCATTACTCTTTTATTTACATTTTATAGAATATCATCCTGAAAATGAATACTTATTAGAACATGTAATTAAATTTGACATTCCTTTGGCTAGATTTCAGTGGCTTTATTCACTTAAAATCACAAAGCGGTTTGAGTTCTCATTTATTACTAATTAATTCAGGAAAACAAAGTAAAAAGTAGATTACTAGGAGCTTACTCATTGAACAGAGTGAACCACATGCTATGTACAAGTTCTTGGGTTTGAACCCCAAGATCACATGGATAGTATCAGAGGAGTTCTATGAATGGTGCGGTAAATGGTACCACATTGTTTCCCCTTTTCCTTTTCTTTTTTTAAGTATTTTTTAATGATTTAATTATGACTGAAAAATTTTCTTGTTAAGAGGGGTATAGTTCCCTCCACCGTCCACATCTCATCCCCTCCATTGGAAGCTTTCTTATTTTTTTTTCCATCTGGGAGTATGGACCCAGGATCATTATGGTGTGTATAAGGTGACACCATCTCCCCAAACAATACATTTAGCCCACTTGCATATTATCTGTGGTGCTCAGGCAAAAATTAGGAAAGTCATGGGGCCCTTGGAATATACCTAAAATAGACTTCCTACCTTTTTTTCAAAATGGATGCTCCAAATCCCATCTACTGTAGTCTTACCTGTAGGTTTCTGATTAGTAAACAATTTGTTCTGCTTTATATCTTAATGCTTTTAACCCACAAAGTTGCAGATGCTACCATGAAGCCAACCTGAAATGCCTGGACAGATGACCTCACCAATGTGTCCTATAATCCCTCTTCTCCAGAACCCTGCCTCACTGGAGGAAGATAGAAACAGGATGGGAGTATGAATCCACCTGCCAATGCCCATGTCTACTGGAAAAGCAATTACAGAAGCCACACATTCCTTTGCCTTTTCTTATAAGTATCTCAAAGAAAGATAGAAAAAAAGAAAGAAGAGAAGAAGGAGGAAGAATGAGCACAGTAGTTACACAAAAGATTTGCATGCCTGAGGCTCTGATGTTACAGTTTCAGCCCCCTATGCTACCATAAACCAGAGCCTTGCAACTCTTCGGTAAATAATAAAATAAGGTATAGGGTAAGATGTGGATAGGATAGGATAGGATAGGATAGGATAGGATAGGATAGGATAGGATAGGATAGGATAGGATAGGATAGAAAATAAGGGGGTCTGGGTGGTGGTACACTTGGTTAATTGCATGTGTCACCATGCACAAGAACAACGGTTTAAGCTCCAAATACCCACTTGCAGAAGGAAAGCTTTACATGTGGTGAAGCAATGCTTCAGGCATCTCTCTGTCTCTCTTCCTCTCTACCTTCCTTCCCATAAAGAGAGCAATATAAAGTATTATGCTGATGAAAAGTACTATAGGTATGTGAGACAAGCAAATATTTTATAAGCTCTAGAAAATATGACTAGGATTAATATTACTATTTCCCTTTATTTAAAAAAATATACATCAATGGGTGACTTTTTTATTGAAATGACCATTTTTATGGTATTAGAAAATAAATCTAATGTTCCTAAGCTCCTTTAATAGTGACAATGAAAATCTAATGTAAGAAGTGACTTCTGGAGATGGGGCTACACAGTAGCAGCAGCTGTGTTTCTCTCCTCTCCTCGCCCTGGTCAACTAGGAATATCTAAGAAGATCAGCTGAGACTGCAACAATATGAGACTAGGACTTCTTTGGGAAACCGTCAAGTCACTGGTGAGTACAAACACTTCTGGCTCAGGGACAGATAGGAGCCTAAGAAGAGATCCCTGGGGCTAAGGCCCTATCTACTCCCCAGCAGCTGGTAACAGTCTGGCAATTTTCCAGTTGAGGCACCACCACCAGTCTGTTTTACCAACAAAAAGACTGCTGAAGAAAGGAGAGTATTCTTCTAAGGCTCACCAAATGTAACTGTGAGTCCCCACTGCTACTGCTCCTAAAAGGATGGAGCAGTAGTGAGGAGGCACTCTGCTGACATGGGGTGGGGGAACAGAGAACTGAACAGGAAACTCAGAAGATCTAGATGCTGGCAGTCTAGAGGTGAGGCTGTATACTGTGAGCCTTTCCACATTGTTCTCCTGATGAGAACATGGTGAATAATTACCTCAGAACCAATAGACCATAAACAGGATTTGTTTAGAAACTCACAGGGCCAAGTAGTGTGCCCTGGTTTGGCTCTGGCTGTTGAAAAGCAACTTAATTGAGCACGGAGCTTTGAATTCCTGGGACATGGGAGTCTCTGAATATCCACTGTGCCATTGATTGCCAACCCTGCTTTATCTCTTAGTAATAGTGAGAGATT
Source organism: Erinaceus europaeus (assembly GCF_950295315.1). NCBI lineage: Eukaryota > Metazoa > Chordata > Mammalia > Eulipotyphla > Erinaceidae > Erinaceus > Erinaceus europaeus. The sequence goes on along the minus strand of NC_080164.1, from coordinate 78,140,227 downwards.
AAGCTTTAAAAAAAAAAACTCATATGTAAAAAGCCCTCAGGCTACCATAGCCTACATGGAAGAAAAAGAACAAAAGAGGGTTTTAACAGACACTGTGATTCAACTCAGGGATTGAGATAACACTGAAACAAATTTTAATTTCCACAACTATGAACTCTTTAGTATCTTACTTAGAGACAAGTCAATCTAGGCAAGAGTGATTAGTGGACTGAAAAGTACTGAGAGAGGGACCTCATAACACACCATATGCAATAGTTAAACCAAGAAGAAACATTGGAGAAATGAACTAAGACAAAAGTCCAGATAAAAACCCCCCAAAGGTAGAAATAAAGAAGAATGAGATCAACATCCAAATGCTAGCTGAGGAATTAGTCACAGAATTGAGGAAAGAGTTTGAAAGAATTGTCATGAGAAATGCAGAAACAACAAATGAGACTCCAAAAGAAAGCACTAACTAACTCGAGGAAATTAGAGAGATAAAAGCTGGAACAGCTGAGCTAAATAAGAGCACAACTAGCTGAGCAAGCTAATACATTATCATAACAGGATAGTAAAATATCCAAGCTACAGAAAACAACAAAGTGGAGAGAGAATAGAATAGATGCGGCATAAAACAGAATTATCATATTGCATCAGGCATATTGCAGCAAAGTAAAAGACTCTGGGGTCCTGGAACATCATGGCAGAGGAGGACCTAGTGGGGGATATATTTTTGTGTGGAAATGTTATGCATGTACAGACTATTGTATTTTACTGTTAAATAAGCCATTAATCCCCAATAAAGAAATTTTAAAAGAAAATAAAATATGATATACAAGAAACATGTATAGTTTCATCTTAATTTTTTAACCATCAAGATTCATTTTGCCCTGAAAAGATTTTGGTGTTTTTTTTTTCCCATTGTTAAAATATTCTACCCAAAATGTAACATATAATGATAAAAAATGACTTTTTAATGTGTTCAGTATTCCTAGTTCTTTTTTTTTTTTTGCAAGATATAATGAGTACCTCTGTACATTTCCCAGAAGTGGCTTTGCACAAACTGTGACAGAATAAAGAATCGCTATGAATAGTAAGCTGAATGTATAAAAGGGCTTTGAACTCTTAGTGCAGAATGTTATTTGTTGTTAAAGATCCTCTCACTGCTCCTCCAATTTGATGTCAGTCTGTGCACTTTTAAGACTCATAGAAATTTTCCATATACTATACAAGGAAGGGAATTTCATTCAGAGAAATTAATGGAGATCACAGAAGAGAATCCATGTAAGTAGCTTTTAAGGAGCATATGATTCCAGGACAGCCATTATGGACAATTGTTAGCTAGAAGGGAAAACATTCTAACCCTTAATTCAAGATAAGAAAAGTTAGGTTGGAAGAAGTATGCAATTGGATACACAAAATAGAGCATTTTACTACAAAAATAAAAGTGTGAAAAATAGTATAGGTTCAGCATAACAGCTCACCTGCATAGTACATTTGTCTTCCCTTACATGGGATGTTGGTTCAAACTTGGTTCCTAACACAGTAGAGGAATTTAATGCCATGGTCTATCATCTGTATGTCTATTTATCTTTCTATCTGTCTATCTATCTATCTATCTATCTATCTATAGATCTATAGATCTATCTATCTCTCTGTCTATCATCTATCTATATCTATCTATCATCTATCTATCTATCATATATATATATATATGTATATATATATATACTCTATCTCCAAAAAAAATCAGCTTGGAGTGATAAACTTTAAGACAAATATACACATGCATATACATATATATACATATATATATATACATATATATACATATATATATACATATATATGCATATACATATATATACATATACATATACATACACATACACATACACATACACATACACATATACATATATATTCAAGAAAGATAATGAGAAAAAGGTTAGAAAGAACATTTTGTAGAACAAAACATTTACTACAGAGGAGATCCAAGAGGCTAACAAGCATATGAAAAACTGCTCTAGGTCACTGATTTTCAGAGAAATGCAAATTAAGACAACACTAAGATACCACCTCACTCCTGTAAGAATGGCATACATCAAAAAGGACAGCAGCAACAAATGCTGGAGAGGATGTGGGGACAGAGGAACCCTTTTACATTGCTGGTGGGAATGTAAATCGGTACAGCCTCTGTAAAGAGCAGTCTGGAAAACTCTCAGAAGGATAGACATGGACCTTCCATATGATCCAGTAATTCCTCTCCTGGGGTTATCCCCCAAGGACTCCATAACACCCAACCAAAAAGAGGTGTGTACTCCTATGTTCATAGTAGCACAATTCATAATAGCTAAAACCTGGAAGCAACCCAGGTGCCCAACAACAGATGAGTGGCTGAGAAAGCTGTGGTATATATACACAATGGAATACTATGCAGCTATCAAGAACAATGAACCCACCTTCTCTGACCCATCTTGGACAGAGCTAGAAGGAATTATGTTAAGTGAGCTAAGTCAGAAAGATAAAGATGAGTATGGGATGATCCCACTCATCAACAGAAGTTGAGTAAGAAGATCTGAAAGGGAAACTAAAAGCAGGACCTGATCAAATTGTAAGTAGGGCACCAAAGTAAAAACCCTGTGGTGAGGGGTAGACATGTAGCTTCCTGGGCCAGTGGGGGGGGTGGGAGTGGGTGGGAGGGATGGGTCACAGTCCTTTCGTGGTGGGAATGGTGTAGACATATAAATCAGTAGTTGATTAATATGGGAGGGGGAAAATCAATTGAATGTCTCAAAGTTTTTCAAAACACAAACTGAATCTTTTTAATATATAGGCTGTGTATTTGATATGCGGACTCTCTCAAAAGCCTAGACCAAGTAGATTAGAAGCATCCAATAGCACAGCTATATACAAGATACTGGGTACTGTACAGCAAACCCTAACAAAACGACTTTTCAAAGTTAACCCAATTACCAAATAATGTGATGATAACATTAACTATCGATTGTCTTTTTGAACCCTAAGACAGCAGGAACCTCACATCTCCACTATAGAGCCCCTACTTCCCCCAGTCCTGGAACCCTTGGATAGGACCCACTTTCCTGTATGCGTCTCCCAATCCATACCAAATAATATTGCATCCGCCGATCACAACCTAACCAATGCAACGATTGCCACCTCAACATGCTTCACCTCAGACTGTGTCCAGAGACTTCATGAGTGGAATGACAACCCTTCAGCTTCATTACTCGGGTGAGACCTTTCCTTTTATAGTACACTCTAATTTCATCTCAAGTGGTTCACTTTCTAACAAAGTTCCATAACCTAGATATACACCAGTTTCTGTGAGAGAGAGCTTATGTTCACACGTATCTATAAACTACTGCAAAATATATACCTGAAAGCAGAAGTACGCTAGAGTTTGCAGTGAGTACCCCCCTAACATTTCCTCTCCACTATTCCAAGCTTTGGGTCCATGATTGCTCAACAATTTGTTTGGCTTCATATGTTAACTCTCTTTTCAATCACCAGGTTCCAGATGCTACCAGGATGCTGGCCAGGCTTCCCTGGATTGAAGACTCCACCAATGTGTCCTGGAGCTCAGCTTCCCCAGAGACCCACCCTACTAGGGAAAGAGAGAGGCAGACTGGGAGTATGGACCGACCAGTCAACGCCCATGTTCAGTGGGGAAGCAATTACAGAAGCCAGACCTTCTACCTTCTGCAACCCTCAATGACCCTGGGTCCATGCTCCCAGAGGGATAGAGAATGGGAAAGCTATCATGGGAGGGGGTGGGTTATGGAGATTGGGTGTTGGGAATTGTGTGGAGTTGTACCCCTCCTACCCTATGGTTTTGTTAATTAATCCTTTCTTAAATAAAAAAAAAGAAAAAAAGAACATTTTGTAAAGAAAAAATATTTGGCCAAACATTTTCAACTTATAGAATTTCATTATATATATATTATACTTAATACAAGTATATTAATTTTATTTATTTATTTATTTGCCAGAACACTGATTAGTTCTGGCTTATTGTGGGGTGGAGGATTGAATGTGGGCCTTCAGAGCCTAAGGCATAAGAATCTCTTTGCATAACTATTATGCTATCTTCCCCACCCTCTTAATTCAATTTTTTTTTAGCAGTGTTACCACTGGGGTTCAGTGCCTGATATACTCCAACATTCCCAGTGGTCATACTTCCTTTTTTTTAATTTTTGATGAAGGGCTACAGACTGAGAAAGACAAAGAGAAAGAGAAATACCTACAGCACTGTTCCACCATGTGTGAAGCTACCTCACTTCAAGTGAGGACAGTGAGCCACCGCCTAGACCATAGATACATATCAATTACTTAAAAGATATTTAGAATCAAGATCCTGAATATAATCAAGATCACATTCAAGACCTATCAGAATCTATATGCCTTCAATTACCTAATATTATCTCATCAAATAGTGTATATAGTGTATATATACTAACTACATTGAATACTTGGTTTTTGTTTACTTGTAATATATTGAACTCTTTGCAGATAAAGATAATGCATCTTCCTGGTTCCATGCACTGGGGAATAATAAACAAGGCTGTATATAGAATGAATCATGTCAGATCAATCTAATTTCCTTTTATGTCATACTGACTTAGAAAATCAAGGACAAGTAATAGATAAAATATCTCTTGATGTTAAGTTTTTCAGCGCTGTTCCATTTAACACCATCAATCATTAACAAATAAGGAAAAATGTGATCAACTCTATATTTACTCTATAGATTGTCATATGCTTGGAAAGTTTCTTTAAAATGTCAGTGTTGGCAGGTATTGGCAGTGAGGTCACAACAATTCCTGCTCATATTCCATGATAATTTAACTTAGGACACTGGACATTTAAGTGAGTCAGTTTTTAATAGATTATGACTCCCTTAAATTGATACAAAACATCTCAACATATTTTAGTCAATATGGCCTTCTAATTTATAATGGGAGAACTTTGCCTTTGCTTCTTTAATTATGACATAGAAATATTAATTGGACTTATAAAGTGTGTCTCTAACAGTTGAATTTAGTGGTCAGCACAGCATTCACATACCAATGTAGAAAAAAAATACATACAGAGAAAAATTTCATGAAGATGGTAGGCACAGAAGTCTCTGGTGAGAGCTTTCTTGGGGATGACACCTAGTCAACCATTTTCCAATAATAGTGAGGGTAGACTTGCATTTGGAATGTCCTCTTTCTTATAAGTAGAGTAGCAAAAGGACCAGCAGACTTCTGTTCTATCAAATTTAGGATCTATAATCCACCAAATTCTTTTCTTGGTATATTTACTTGAACATTCTCATTTACACTGTGAAATACTGGACGTGTATTTCCTTTCAACATCTACCTAGATACACATATACCTATCTCAGATGTTTTGGGAGATTTATTTATTATGTATGTATGAAGTAGAGAGTTATAGAGATAGAAACCAGAGCACCACTTGGTTATATTTGTTTGTTTATATATTTTATCTACTTTTTATCTTGGGATTAATGATTTACAATAAATACAGTTGATATATTTCTCAGTTTTCTGTGTTTTCTCAATATTTATTTTTCTTAATTAGGAATATATTGTCTCACAGCTCCTGTAACCAAAGGTCTATAACAATATTTCTATAAACTTATATTTACAGAAAAACCTAGAACCTATCAATAGATAGTTTAATTTCCCTTAAAAACTTCTTATTACTTCAGTTAAAAACTCTATAAATAACAAAAAATTTCTGTATATAACTTTATGAAATTAGCCCACATTCAAGGAATTTCTATTTTGTCCAATTAACTTCATCCTTGAAAACTCTTTGTAGATGCCACACAGTAAATTCATGAAATAAATGTTTGATAATGGACTTATTTTATAGGCAATGTGCCCATTTTCTTTTTATATATAAATTCAGTTGAAAATTTAAATATACACATTGACTCAATAAAGTAAAACATACACAATTCTCAAATTTTCTTCAATATAGCCATCCCTCACCACTTTGCACTTTGACTTTCATGGCTTCACTCTATCATGGTTATTTCAAATATATTCATTGAAAAGTTGATCAAGACACTGAAAATGATACAATGTGCACTCAGTTGCCTGAGTCAATTATACAAACCTGTATTATATTACAGTTAAAATTAAAATTATTGTACATATGGATTTTAGGCCTTATGTATTTGAGCACATCCACAAATCCTCCAACATCAGGTACAGCCACTCAGTCACTCCTTGTGTGTGTGTCAAATCAAGTGTGGTGAAACCAAGACAATCAGAGAATGTTTCTCTCATACGCACTTCTACATTGCTAAGCATTGGAAGCATCTTTGCTCTTGTGTTTGTGATTTCAGTGAACATCTATTTAAGACCCAGAATGGTCCTAAAATTGCTGCTTCTTCTAATGCTTCTGACAATGAAACTATCTGCTGGAGGAAGATGCTTACCAGCCAGGAGAAGGTGAAACTCTTGGATATGATCAAAGATGGCAAGAAAATTGTGGAGGTTGCCCGCCATTATGACTTGAATGAGTCTATAATTTGCTTCATCTGTAAAGATGAAAAGAACATCCATGCAATGGCTACTATCTCTTTCAACAAGGCATCAAGCCTAAAGTGGTTTTATTTCATGTCTATGGAGCTCTAACAATTTTAAAACAGTATTTGGAAGGTCACAAACAGGTTTTCTAGGCTCTATAAAAATGTTCAACTTATGGGAGTCGGGCAGTAGCACAATGGGTTAAGCACACGTGGCTCAAAGAGCAAGGACCTGAAGACCCCTGTTCAAGCCCCTGGCTCCCCACTTGCAGGGGAGTTGCTTCACAGGTGGTAAAGCAGGTCTGCAGGTGTCTATCTTTCTTTCCCTGTTTCTGTCTTCCCCTCCTCTCTCCATTTCTCTCAGTCCTATCCAACAACGATGACATCAATAACAACAACAACAATAAAAAGGGGGCAACAAAAGGGAATAAATAAATATTTTTTAAAATTAAGAAGAATATATTCAATTTATAAATAAATAATCCTACTTCATGGAAATGCACTTAGCATGGTATAGTCAGGAGCTGGTTAACTGTTTCACTTTGACAGGCAAAGAACAATAAATTAAATCTTGGGAAGTGGGAAGACACTCTTAAAACATGTTTTACTATGCTTATTTAATATGAGAAGACTATGGAACAAAAGTTGCCCAAATTCTTGATTCACACATTATTTTCTTACTATAAATTTTCAGGTTAACTGTAGTCTTGCTGATCTAACCGGCATTCAGTTGTACAACTTTATAACATTGCTATAAAGCTTTATGAGGTGTCTGAGCTTAACTGGCCAGGGTCTATTATGTCTCAAATCCTCCTTTGGCTAGTGGCTATCTGGAATATATTTCCTCATGACGAATCAGTTAGTTTAAAATGCAACTCTAAATGAGCAATATTTCATGCATCTGTAAGCTTCATATTCATTAATAGTCCACTGAGAAAGTCATACAGCAAACCTAATGCAAAACCATTGAGATTTCACCATTATGGGGCAACAATGTAGATAGATGTCTAATTTTCAAAGGTGAGCGTGAAGAATTGTCACCAATAATTCAACATCCCATATAAGATTTCATGAGGCCAAAATGAGCTGTAGCAATAAGGGAACATGCACAGGAATATAGTCTATCTTTCTATAGTCCTTTCTTCTACATTAGAGCAATCCTGGGTTTTGGGAGTCACATCCTTGCTTGTTGTGTATACCTCCCCTTCTTCCTGCACTTGGATTTCCTTTTTATTTTTTCCCTCCCCTCCCCTCCCCTCCCCTCCCCTCCCCTCCCCTCCCCTCCCCTCCCCTCTCCTCTCCTCTCCTCTCCTCTCCTCTCCTCTCCTCTCCTCTCCTCTCCTCTCCTCTCCTCTCCTCTCCTCCCCTCCCCTCCCCTCCCCTCCCCTCCCCTCCCCTCCCCTCCCCTCTCCTCTCCTCTCCTCTCCTCTCCTCTCCTCTCCTCTCCTCTCCTCTCCTCTCCTCTCCTCTCCTCTCCTCTCCTCTCCTCTCCTCTCCTCTCCTCTCTCCTCTCTCCTGTCCTCTTTCTTTCCACTATTCAGTTGTGGTAAGAACTGTAGATGGAATATAGGAGCTGAGTCTTAAGACATGAAGGTCCTTTGCATAGCCATTATATGTCTCTTCAGCCCATACCTGCTTTTTCTACAGGAAACTCCAGTTGTAAGCCCCTTACCATATTGTTTACCACACTATCACATGTTTATGTCCCATCCATTACCTATGAAATCACTGACTTTTAATGCCAAAAAGGACCTTAGAAAATCAGTTATTTAAAATCTCTTGGGTTTCACATAAACAATAAATAACTGAAGTTACTTGTTAACCACCCAACCAACACACTTCTCTTTTAATCATAACCAGGGTTTCTCTGCTCCTGACTTCTTCAGAGAGAGAGAGAGAGAGACAGAAGAGAGAAAGAGAGAGATAAAGAGAGCGAGATGGAATAACATAGCACTAAAACACTGAAGGAAGTTTTAGTGCTATGTTCTCTCTCTCTCTCTTTTATTTTTATTTATAAAAAGGAAACACTGACAAAAACCACAGGATAATACAGGTCCAAGAAGAATTCAAAGGACCTAGTGGGGGTTGTATTGTTATATGGGAATCTGGGGAATGTTATGCATGTACAAACTATTGTACTTACTGTTGAATGTAAAACATTAATTCCCCAATAAAAAATAGTACTAAAATAATAATAATAAGGGTACAACTCCACACAATCCCTACCACCAGAACTGTGTATCCTATCCCATCCCATCCCCTGATAGCTTTCCTATTCTTTATCCCTCTGGGAGTGTCATTATGGGGTATAGAAGGTGAAAGGTCTGGCTTCTGTAATTGCTTCCCCGCTGAACATAGGCATTGACAGGTTGATCCATACTGCCAGCCTGTCTCTCTATTTTTCTATTGGGGTAGGGCTCTGGGCAAACAGGGCTCCAGGACACATTGGTGGGGTCATCTGTCCAGGGATGACTGGTTGGCATCAAGGTAGCATCTGGAACATGGTGGCTGAAAAAAATAGTTAAATAATCTCTTTTTGAATGGTAGAGTTTCGTATCACTTCATATTATGTTTATTTCCATAATAGTGTGTTTAGCACTCAGCCATGTGGCTAATCATTAAAAAGCAATGCAGTTATGTTATTAAAATAAGAGAAATATTTGCCAAAAAAGAAAAATCTTGGACTATCAGTGTTTTAAATGAATCAGCAAGGAAATTTAAGTGTTCTCCCAAATTGAGAATTTGGTTAATATATTGGTTAACAGTTTATATCAGTTTTAGGGCAAATTCTACCATGAATGGTAATCTAAGTAATTTTTGTCCTAATCCATCTTTCTATCCCTATTCTAAACTCTGACACCATCTTTCCAGACTATATTTGTAGTCTACCTGCCAATGTTTATGTTCAGAGGAAAAGCACTTGCAGAAGCCAGTACCTCATAAAGATTTTTCATCGATATCTGAGAAAAGTAAAGAATAGAGAATCTAATCATAAACCTAAAGACCGGAATAGTGCAGATGAAGAGTTGGGGGGTCTCCATTTTGTAGATAGCCAGTAGGCATATTTTAGTTAATGCCCATGTTCATCCGGGAAGCAACTACAGAAGCCAGACCTTCCACCTTCTGCATCCCACAATGACCGTGGGTCCATACTCCCAGGGGGTTAAAGAACAGGAAAGCTATCAGGGGAGGGGATAGGATATGGAGTCCTGGTGGTGAGAATTGTGTGGAGTTGTACCCCTCTTATCCTATGGTTTTGTCAGTGCTCACTTTTTATAAATAAAAATTAAAAAAACGAATAGAGAATCTTCCAATGGAGGAGATGGGACATGGGACTCTGATGGTGGAAACAGTATAGAATTGTACTCCTGTTATCTTATTAATTCATTAATAATATTTTTTCATATACATTATATCCATAACCAATTTCCTAATATAGCACCAAACAAATTACAATCCATCTCACAAGTCTCTATGAGCTCTTGTCAGAACAGTAATGCTTGAAGTGCATTTTAAGAAAATATGCTATATAAATACTTTATAACCAATGCTGTATTCCCAGTGGGTTTGTAATGTTTAGATCTAATGAATATAATCCCTTAACTAGTCATTCTTTGATTTCAATATGGGACATATTTGTAAAGAGTGAGCAGGCCTTTCTGCAAGCAAAGATAAGTATTTACTACACATTTACATAATATTCATTTGTTCCTTGTCAGGATTCTAAGATAAGTCAGTCTTTAGGTTGACTCACTGCCATTCAGTTTGAATAATGGATACTTACTACTACATTTTGAAAATGGGCAGAATGAGCAGCCACACAAATACATATTTATTTGATAACCCTGCATGCTATTTTTAACAATTGGAAGAATTAGGCTAGACTAGATCCTCTAAGGATAATTCTGCCAGAAGAGTTTATTAGAATGAAATATGTAGCAAAAAAATCAGAATTTGGTAGAAGAAATTAATTATATATGATTGGTGTCATCCCTGAACCACTATCAATAGTGACCCTCCTGTTATTTTTGTAAGGCTGAAAGAAGCAACTTCAAATTATATATATTTTTGTTCACCTTTAACCCCTTTTAGTAGGAACTGTGCCACGTCTGCTAGCTGAAACATTAGCCAAATGAACCTGCTGGCAGTTTTTCTATTTCTTCTCATTACACTAATATGGAAAATTAACTAGGAAGCATGCTTGCTCTCCTGTTAGGCTGGTGGTACATTTATAAGGCCATCATTGAAACGGTTCCTTTCATTTCATCCTCAGATTATCTCTGGATACTTGCAGCTCTCTACCCACTTGTAATTTCTCTTCATTATACTAAAATATGAGACTATAGAAAGTCTTTTGTTGCAAGTGGCTATAGACATCACTGTCCTTTTACCCATTAGTAGGTCACTGGTGTGAGTTTTGAGAACAAAGGCAGTAGACATAATAGTAGTTGGTATTAGATATTAAAGTTACTAAATTATCTCAAAGGATCCATAGAGAGAAAAGATCATTGCCCTTGTTTTCATAGATATATGAATGGATACCAAATGTCTTTCACAAGGTCAAGACAACCAGCAGTATGTCGATGGGAGATTAAAACAACTGAAATCCTTACAGCAGCATATTTTGTGAAGAGGAAAACTGCAAGCCTTGTTCTTTTTTACTTTTCTTTCTATAACCCCCCCATGCAAACATGTGTTCACACACACACGCGCGCACACACACACACACACACACACACACACACACACACACACATCCCAAGTAGACTGTGTGCTGACTTTTCTCCTCCTTTAACCTCAAGTCACATATTTAATATCACTTGCCTTATTTCTTTTGTAGATGTCGATGCATTTTTAAAACTAGAAGACATATGTTTTGTGAGAAAGTCTCTGAAGGAGATGGTTTCAGAAAGGACTATTAATATTGTTTAAAAGAAATGTGCTAGAATGGAGAAGTGAGAGAGGTTACTTGGATAGTTTGCTGCTTTGCCATGTGCTAGACCCAAGTAGAAGCCAAGCACCCACTAAATTGAAGGTGGTTTTGGTGCTGTGGTTTATTTCACTCTCTCTGTCACTCTGCTTCTCTCTCTCTCTCTCTCTCTCTCTATATATATATATATATATATATATATATATATATGTATATGTGTATGTGTATGTGTGTATATATATATATATATATATATATATCTGCCAATGAAAAAAAGTGATCAAATAATAATTGCAGTAATGAATCTTCAAATCAGGAGACTTGACTTTTACAGACTGGATGTTACACCTGCTCCTTAGGACTTAAGCTAACTGCCCAGAAAACTAGAGAAATCAATTGATCCACACACTCATCTTCAAATCTTTGCTCAGTTTTCATTATCCTAATGACCCCTGCCCTGGCTGTTCTAGTTAACACAGTAGTTTAATTATGTCAACCCCTTATCAGGCCTCACTATCTTCATCATCATATACTCAGCATTCATCACCTTCTAACATGTGACATTAATTATTTTCCTATTTGCTTTTTTATTCTCTTCTCTCCCAGCCAGAATTGGATAATTTGATTTTGCGAGGGCAGAGGTCCTCATTTGTTCTCTAATAACACAGAATATCTGACCAAAGTACATAGCTTGTTTTCAACACCTATTTTCAATAGAAAGACTGGATTTGGGGGAGACAGAGTGAGAGGGAATGAGCAAAACTCCCCTTTTCCATCTGTGGAGTTCTCTCTGCAACTCCCACATGGATTAAACTCTAGAGGCCCACACAGCAGAATCAGGTGTTTTACCTCTGAACCATTCCCTGACCCCCTTAGTATGCTTTTAAACACATAAAAATGACTTCCTCTAGGGTACATACTTGGGAAGGAAGTGCTGATTTTAGGAGGTGTACAACTTCGACCTCATTAAATAATGCCTACTTTCCAAAGGTGTGATAAGACTTACATTACCTTCATCAGTAGCCTGGAATTCTCATTAATGCTCTTTGCTTTGCTTCAAACTAGAGAACTCTAAATTTATTATTATTTTTTTGCCAGCTTGATAGTTATTAAATGGACTCTGTGTATGGATCTTATAGATACTGTATAAATACCCTGCACTAACCAATTGTACCACTGGAGCTCCAGGATATTATAGATACTAATAATTCATGTATTCTCATTTTTATATAGCATTTTGAAAAATGCTATATATTTATTTACAGTTGTAATTCAATAAAAATGTTCATGTTGAAAGAAAGAGTGAGATATAATCTCATCTTTATTGGTCATTACTTCCTCTGTCCTTTTACTTCTTTCTTATTTACTGTGCAGAGAAAGAAATAAACTGAGAGCAGGCAGGGAGATTAAGAAGGATAGAAAAGGAGAGACACTTGCAGCACTGTTTTACAGCTCATGAAGCTTCCCCCTAACAAGTGGAGACTGAGGGCTTGAGCAAGGGTCATTGTGCATTGTATTCTAGCATGTGCATGTGTGTTGAACCCAATACTCCAATACCCAGCCCCTAACAGTCATGTATATATCCACTTCTGTGAAAAGACTGTTGATATTTTTCTTTGTATATAGACTATTTTTAAAAATATTTTACATATATACTATTGTAGTTAAATAAGGATCTGCTAGTGCTACAGAAAGCCAAATGCTTCACACTTTGGTAAGAATAGAATTAGCTTTAACTGCCTTTCAAATCCACAGAGAATGAAGTCCATTAACTCAAATCAACTTCCCTTCTCCAAGGAGTGCCAGCCTTTTACAGAAATGGAAATGAAGGAGGCTAGAAAAGCCACGGATGGGATGAATTTGGTACAATCAGGAAGAAGAGGAAAGCCCTCATATTTATCCTCTCTTATGCCTCAATTCTTCTACCTAATACAAAGTCCTCAACAGAAGGGAAAGGTCAGCATGAACAGTGAGTGAGGGAGTGACCCTGCAAGCCCTTTGTTCCCAGATTCAGTTTTAGCATCCAATTGTTAGTTCTCATAAACAGTCCAGTCACCTTCTCTCTGCCTCAGGACAGTCAATACTAGCCCTGAACCTTAAAGAGTTAGCTCTTTCAAGTCTATATGAGGCTGGAGAGCTAGTATAACAGTTAAGCAAGGAGACTTTCATGCCTGATATTCAAAGGTCCAGGTTCACTTCCTAGAATCTCTATGAACCAGAGCAAAAAACCAAATTGTCAAACAAACAAATAAACAAAAATCTGTTTCTCAGTCTATATAGAATTGTTATACTACATAAATATTTCCCTGTGTCAAGTATTGCTAATTATTTTTTAAATTTTTTATCTTTATTTATTTATTGGATAGATACAGCCAGAAATTGAGAGGAAGGGGGGAGAGAGAGAGACACCTGCAACCCTACTTCCCCACTCATGAAGCTTTCCCCCTGCAGGTAGAGACGAGGGACTTGAACCTTGGTCCTTGAGCACTGTAATGTATGCAGTCCACCAGGTGAGCCACTGCCTGTCCCCAAGTATTGCTAATTCTATGATATATCATACTTGCCTACTGACCTATATCATAGGTCTATGTCTTGGTTTTCAACAGTTTTTGTAGCCTCTAAGGATCTATTTCCTCCATTTAAAACATAACATAATCTTTTCATTATTAAGTGAAAATTAACTTTTGGAGTATTTTAAATTAAAAAGTAATATATTTTCATTTAATAAGTGGTATCACCTTCTCCCCTTGAACTTCACTTTCAGTCATAAGAACTGAGTTTTTACCTGGAATAAAATAATAAAATTTTAATAACTTTAAAATATTGGCATCAAATATGAATTATATATGCAAATACTCAATTAATGCAGATCCTTCCTACCAAGACATGTCTCAATTAAAAGTAGCTTGACTTAAATTAGTGTGAAATTAAAGAGTTTCTAAATTAGAAATTTAAAAAGCAAACCCTTCACTAATCTCTTATATGAGAATTAATCCTTTTGAAAGTTCATTTGGGTCAGGATTAATCAGTTACCATCTGGGATGCTTGTATTATAACAAAAGAAAAACATTGTGATTTTAATGTCAATGGAACTGGACCAAGAAGGTCTTTTAGCTCTATGGTGAGCTTTCTGGTAGTGACCCTCTCCTCTGTGTTGCCCTGGAGCTCTGTGTGTAACCCCAATGATGACATTTAGACACATTATACATTTTTATTACATTTCTCTTTCCCTTAGTCACAAAGGTCTTTGGTGGGGTTTACAGGATCCCTGTTTCTTTAATCTTCTTGTACAAGCCTTAAAATTGCTGAACAGTAATTGTGATGACAGCTATAATAAATATTATTGTTTAGAACAATAATACTGTTTTAAAGGAAAAATAAAAAGAGCTAGTGCTTTCTTAGTATTCTCTCTGTGCCAGTTAACTTTTTTTCAGAAACCTCCATTATTAATTCATTGAAGGCTTGAAATGGCCTTAATGAGGTTTCCCACTTTACAATGAAAAGCAAATGATTAAGTAAATTAAAACAAGACAAGTGACCCACAGCTGCCCAAATGCTGCAAGAAAACCAACACAACTTCTACACCACCATTTTGCATAAAGGGAAAAAATCTTGATTTTCTGCAGTTCATGGAGATTGTAATTTTTTTACTCAAATCCAACCTCTTTCTTCCAGGTAATGGCCCCTTGGTGAAATGGGCAAGAGTGAGGAAGCCCAGATATAGTCTTTTTCCTCCTCCATTCTTCCTGGCACAGGACCCTGCCTCTTCTCTTAAAGAAAGAAGGGGGTGAGATGTAGATGTATTCCTAAGGTTGCCCTTTATTTCCACACTCTCATACCAACTTCAGGAGTAAGTTTAATACAGTTTCTCAGTTCCTAACAATCCTATCTCCCAGTTCAAATCCAGCCACTTAGGATTCAGTTTCAAAAAACCTAGAAAGTTGTACCTTCCCTATGCATCAGCATTTCCCATCAATTTCTTACAGAAGAGAAACAATATCTGTGTGGCCTCTTTGCCTTAGTGTTATTAAACTGTATCTTGGAAACAACCCTAGCAATGCCTTTGAATTTCTCAACTTGAGAAAGATCCTCAAATGTAGTGTCTATATAGTGTTTACCCATAGTAAATGGCCTCTTCATTTATATAAATGGGAATTGACTTTTTTTTAAATCCAGTGTTTCCTTTTTAAATATATTTATTTATTTCTATTTGATAGGGCAGAGAGAAATTGAAAGGGAAGTGGAGACAAAGAAGGGGATAGAGAGATAAGATACCTGCAAAGTTGTTTAATCACTCATTAAGCCCAGCCTCCACCCACCCCACCCCCCTGTAGGTAGGGATCAGGTGCTTGAAGCCAAGTACTTGCATATGCTAATGTTTTCGTTCAACTGTATGTGCCCACCAGTGCAACCTAGCCTACCAGTGCAACATTTACAATTACCCTCTTCACTCTATACCTTTCTGTTAAACAATTTTCCAAGCCTATTACTAACCAACACAAAGCCACCTGATTCTACTTTGTTGTCTTAACACACTTCTTTCATAATAATCAGTGTGTTTTTAACTTTGTCAATCCTTATTCAATCTTTGGTTTCATATGAATTCTATTAAGAACCACTACTACTTTATATCCTATTACCATTCTCTATCTAGTCCAAGAGGAGACTCATGTGAAGGACTAACCTCAAAAGGAAGGGGCGAAGATGATGCTTCTGAGAACAGCCAGTATCTGAAGCTCTAGGCATCACTGCACTGTCATGGGAGACTTGGTGACAGCAGATGACAAGGTAGTCCCAAGCCATGGCTATCTGGGCTTGTTTTTATGTACATGCACATGGAATTAAACCAGACAATGTAATTTCTCATGTTGAATTCTTAAATTATTAGCATGGAGCCATTTCTACATTATGCCTCTACATTATGACTTTTTTTTAACCTCTGAAAATTTCTTCTATGTAACTTTGAATACTACATAATTTTCTGTTTAGAATTTCACTGTGAAACTAAATATTAAAGCAAAAAAACTCCAGACTGAATACGTTAATAGATATCTGACTCACAATTTCATAAGTGATCAGCTCAGAATATTCAGAACATAGCCAATGACTAAGTTTCTTCTTCTTTTAAACATTGATTTGTTTAATGAGAAGGGGGGGGGGAGACCAGAGCACTGTTCTGGTTGGGAAAATATCTTGTATACGCTAAGATACATCTTGGCCACAATTTCTTTCTTTTTTTTTTTTTTTTTGTCACTGTTCCTAACTTATTAACAACCAGAGAAAGAACAGGTTTTCTAAGCTGTATTTGAATTGTTACCTCCTTTAAACCCTTTTAACATGGCGAAAACCTCTGATCAGAGAATAACTGATGATATCTTCTTTTCCTCCACAGAATTTTCCACTTTCGTGCCTGCTATCCAGCACTGCTGAATGCATATGTTGTGGCAAACCCTTGCTAGAGTAAATTATAAATAAATAACTTCTGTGAGCTCCCTTTAGAAGATTTTATTTATCTCCACATCTGTACCAGTAATACTGAGTTTCATGTCTATAAATAAATTGGTGTATTAAAGTATTTGTTTCTCTTCTAGAGAAAGCCATGGAAAACTGGCTTCATTAGAAGATAGCATTATTTTCCTTACAGCTCTGAGGCATATATTTACAAAGCTCACTTTTGCTATTTGTAGCTTTTGGATTTTGGACAAATTTCTTATATTGTCTATACACCACCATCTTCAGAATAGTGATAACAATCTCATCTAAACTGTTAAACCATAGAATCAAATAAATACATTATTGCTGTGTTTGGAGAAGACTACTTGCCATATGACGATACTTTTTCCCCCTTTTTTGTCTCCAGGTTTATCACTGGGGTTCAGTGCCTGAACTATGAATCCACTGCTCTAGGAGACCATTTTTTCCATTTTTGTTGTTAATGTTGTTGTTGGAGAGGACAGAAAGAAATTTAGAGGGGAAGGTAAGATAGAGAGGGGAGAGAAAGACAGACACCTGCAGACCTGTTTCATTGCTTGTGAAGTGACTGCCCTGTAGGTGGGTAGCTGCGGACTTGAACAGGGATCCTTGTACTTTGCACTATGTGCACTTAATCCAGTACTTTGTACTATGTGCTACTTCCCACCCCCCATATATTTTCTTAACCAGTATCAGTTATTATCAAACAGAATGAAGGTTATCACACATCAAAGTAGTCTGCAGATACTATTGTTGGGAAAAGTTGAACAAGATGGATGTGTTAAACTGAACAGGAGAGCTTAACAGAAGGGGAACAAGAAGGCAAGAGGAAACCCATTGGATATTAAGCCAGCCCCCTGCTACCCCCTGACACATGATACTATGATACTATGGCCTATTTACGTGATCATTGTTTTGCCTGAAAGATTCCCCACCCATTCCTTTGATCTATCTTCTTTCTACCTGGAGACCTGTCCTGACTGCAGGGTACATTAATTCTGACAGTTAAAACCCTAGCAACCGTTGCTATGGAAGCTTTCTACATTCCAGCTCTTTCTTTTCTCCACCACCTTTTCCAGCCATCTCCTTTCCCGACTTGCCACTTCTGGTTTTACCCTATAAAGCCTACTTCTGTTCCTGGTTTTGCTCTCTTTTTCTCTCCCACATCCCGACCTGGATAAGGTCTGGTGTGCAGAACGGGAGGAGGGCATTGTGTTTTGGTGCCACATGGCTTAACCAGCTATGCTCACATCCGACTCTGGAGCTCCCACATGAATAAAGAATTGTATACCATGCCCCCCTGGAGTTCCTGGTCTCTCTCCCATGAAGCTAGCTTGGCAGAAACCAGGAAAAACTAAGAACAAAGTTGCAGCAACAGCTACACTTAGTAAAGGCTTTCTGAAAATCAAAGGGGGCTTTCCATGTATTTAGAAGCTTATGGACTGAATATGTGGGGAGAGATAGAAAAAATAATATCTAGCAGGTTCAACTTCTGTAAACTTGCTTCCACTTTGCCTAAGGGGTACATAATGAATCCAGACTTGATTCAGCACCAAAAGCTTGCAGAACAATCTGGCTTTCTGACCTGCACAATAAGTTTCCTTCTTCCTTCATTCAATCCTGGCTCCTGTCTCCTTGATTTTCTGGTGGAATTCCAAGGTTGGTTTCCCTAACATTATCATGAAGTAGCTGGTGTTTTAGCTTGTATTATTGACTATTGCAATCCAAAGCATTTAAGATTCAACACCACCACCTCCAACAGGGATATTAATTTAGCTTGTTTTATCTCAGCTATTTGTTACATATGATCTTAGTGTGAATTCCACAAGAGCTTATTGCTCTGCAAAATGTTTGGAAATATTCAATAACCTGCTATACACACACACACACACACACACACACACACACACACACATATATATGCATGTGGTTTACAAAACATCAATATTGTTGAATATATTGTCCTTCTACCTAAAATCATTTAAGGATAGACTCCTGATGGCAAATACAGGATTTTAATGTAATCATTAAATTTCTGATTTTAATGTAATCAGTGCTGGTGTTGGCAAGCAGAACTGACTACTTCTATTTTCTTTATCCTTGTTCAAGGATCAATAAATTTGTGATCAGTAAAAAGAACAATACTTACTTGCTTAAGCAGAATTGTCTGTATTTATTGAATCCAACTTTTTAAAAAACAATATGAGGTAATGAACAGACAGAGAAAGGCCAGCTTACCTAACAAATTATAAAACAGAAATCACTCTTCCATACTAACCAGCATAATTTATTCTTGGGTCAGTTTTTGATATGGGCTAGATTTTTGGATGTGTATTGAATTATTTTGTTGAAACTAAAATTTTAAAAATTCTATAATGCACTGTCTTTTTTTCTTAGTCTAGGGGCTTAATTTCTCTTGGCCAATTTGTTTCAGATAGAGCCAGAGATCAGAGAGACAGAAAGAGAGGAAAAGACACCATAATACTGAAGCCTCTTTCATCAGTTGGTATAGGGTTTGAAGCTGGGCCTTGTACATGGAGGTATACTCTATAGCTGAGCTATACTGATTTTTAAAGGCTACAGTATTTTCAGAGACAACTGGTAGGATAATGTGTCTATTTTTGTATGGCTCCAAATATATGCATCCTACTCATCCCTGTTTGTCATAGTGAAGTTTACATCATCATAGCTATAAAACTAATTCTTCCTTTTGATTTAGATATAATTTTTTTACACCTTACATTTTGTCTGCACATATTTCTTTTTTGGCTCACCTTGTCTTCTTGTCAAATTCATCAACTTTCATTGTTTAATAACTCATCTAGGTAAATTAGTTTAAAATTTTATGTATCTTCAATCTTGGCCTTCAAACTTGAATATACAACTATTTGCTGGGTATGCATAATTAAGTGTCCTTGATATACATCAATGTGACTGATTGATTGGGTGTATTTTCAATTCACACTGTGCCTCTCACTGTAATCTCATCCATGTCAAAGTTAACACCTCTGCAGAAATTCAAGACTCTGTTTAGATATGTCTTGGGAATGCACTAGATAAAATCCAGTGCTATTTCTTGAAAATATTTTAAAATCATGACCACAATGTTGTCCTCTCCATCTCTCTTTGTCTTTAAAACATTCACAATCTTTGATACAAATTACTCCTAACTTCTCTTTTTTTCTATCTAACCCTTGCTCAGTTCACTTTCGGTTTTCATGTCAGTGATGATATATATATATTTTAAGAAGGGTTTTTTAATGTTTTTTATTATCTTTATTTTTTTTATTTGGATAGAGATAGCCATTAATTGAGAGGAAAGGGGAGATAAAGAGGGAGAGACACAGAAAGACAACAGCAGCCCTGCTTCACCACTTTCAAAGCTTTCCCCTGTAGGTGGGGAACTCGGGCTCAAACTCAGATCCTTACACATTGTAACATGTGTGCTCAACCAGGTGCACCACCACCTGACCCTTACCATTATATTTTTGACAAGAGCTCTGCTCATGTAATTTTGCTCAACATCAAAAGGGTCACACGAAGATGTGACTTTCATACTTCAAATCTTTTCTCCACTTTTGTTTACTTCTTTTTTATTTATTGAGAATAGCATCCATTGGTTTATTGTATAGATAGCTGCTCTAAGATCTCGCTCTACCTACCTCTATATATGACAACAGTTAGAAATACCATTCATGGTATTTGTTAAGCATCAGACTTTATTTGGGGAAATCAGGTATTATATAGATTTATAGACTGGCAGGAGAGGAGAGCAGTTGGCTTAAGGCCCATCTATCCTCCTATATTTGGAACAGCACAACATTCTTCTTTTTTGTTTGTTTTTAACTACAGCACTGTTTGTCTCTGGTTTATAATGGTACAAGGACTTGAACCTGGGAACATGTTCAACTGGGTATGTGTCTTGTGCTATCTTCCCAGTGCTTCAGCCATACATTCTAAAGAATAAAACAATTTAATTTCATAATTTTTTATCAAAATGAAATCAGTAGTGACCCTCTAGTAATATTTAGTAGTAATAAGGTATGGTCTGAGCAGTTCAATGATGATAACCACCGGAATTGCATCAGTTGCCACCTAATTGAATAAATATATTTTAAAGACTTCTTCTTCTTCTTCTTCTTCTTCTTCTTCTTCTTCTTCTTCTTCTTCTTCTTCTTCTTCTTCTTCTTCTTCTTCTTCTTCTTCTTCTTCTTCTTCTTCTTCTAGCGTTTGCCCTTCTTCCGTAGCCAGTCAACAGCATCAGGTTGAGCCTGATGTAAAGTTTCAAGACCTCCTTTGAATCTGAAGAGGTGGCAGTTGTTGACTATGTGGGTCATAGTCTGTCTGGAGCCGCAGGGGCAGTTCGGGTTGTCTCTGGCTCCCCAGCGATGGAACATAGCGGCACACCGGCCATGGCCTGTTCGATAGCGATTGAGGAGGGCCCAATCATAACGTGCTAGGTCAAAGCCGGGTTGACGCTTGCAGGGGTCTGTGATGAGGTGTTTGTTCTTTACCTCAGCTGACTGCCAGCTCTGTTTCCAAGAAACTGGAACAGAGAAGTTCAGTGTAGGCGTAGGGGACCAGATTGGGTGACGAGACGTCAAGCATTGAACAGGGTGGGCGAAGATATCCGCGTATATTGGCAGGTCCGGTCGAGCGTAGACATGGGAAATGAACTTAGATGATGCCGCATCCCTACGAATATCTGGCGGGGTGATGTCGCTAAGAACTGGCAGCCATGGAACCAGGGTGGAACGGATGGTTCCACAAATGATCCTCATGGAGGAATATAATTTGGAATCGACCAAGTGGACATGGGGGCTACGGAACCATACTGGGGCACAGTATTCTGCAGTGGAATAGCATAATGCCAGAGATGATGATCATAGTGTGGAAGCGCTCGCGCCCCATGAGGAGCTGGCCAGTCTTGCAATGATGTTATTCCTCGCGCCCACCTTTGCTGCAGTTTTTATGAGATGTTTGTGAAATGACAGAGTGCGATCGAGAGTAACGCCAAGATAGACTGGCTGGGCTTCATGCCGGATTCTCATATCACCAAACTGCACATTAAGCTCACGGGAGGCCGAGGCATGGTGTAGATGGAAAACAGATGATACCGTTTTAGCAGTGCTAGGAATTAGTCGCCATTTTTTTACAGTAATCAGATATCAGAGACATGTCTTTCGTGAGTGTTTCCTCGAGTCTTTTTAAAGACTCAGTAAGCATGATCATATTTAACATTTAATACACCTTTCGGGGCCAGATTGTGGTGTACCTGGTTAAGCATACACACTACCACCTTTGCAAATGAGGTATAAATCCCATTATAAATGGGAAAAAAAGATAAACTTTTCATAGGCCAGGCATTACCAAACAATGGAATGTAAGCCTAATACACTCAAAGCCTAATTGTATATAGTCATGAATCTAAAGGGTTGTCAGCACACAAACTCACATTACACTTGTTTGCTACCTGCTTCCTTACCTCAGTCCACAAAACATGTAACAAATTGCACTTAGTCTTTCCAACTTTTTAATTTTTTTACAGAGACAGAAAAAGCATGAAAGAGACCACATCACTAAAGCTTCCATCTATTCAGTGGAGGTCAGGCATAAACCTGGGCTGTGTGCCTAGCATCCATGTAACCTCTCTCACCAGCCATGCCCTTAGCTTTGAATGCAGGTGATTTGAGTTCAGTGTGCAAGCCTTTGATCATTACCCAGAATTTTCTTATCTTTGCTATTTTTACTTTAGCATTATGTGGAGAATTCAACTCACTGCTGTTTATGAAATAACCTCCTAGAATCCAACAGTAGGAATTGTATGTAACTAAACTCTGTCAAACATCACAATCACTTTCCTGCTAGTCTTGTGACCTTTTGTTTCATTTCTTAAATACAGATTATGATTATTCCCCATGACTAATACCATGTGTTGACAGCACATAATGTTTTCTACAAAGTAGGATCAGTTCGATAGTCTTTAAATCAAACACTAAAAGTAAACAATTCTCTGTTTTCTCTGTGTTCTCAATACTTTATTTTTTTATACCATATCTGTGCAGTTTTCCACATAAAGCAATTTTCTCACACCTGCTGTGCATTTTCAGCAGCTTAACTCCGTCATGATCTAAGGGGAGATAGGCTCAGAACCCACAAATTAAAGTCTCAGTGTTTCAAGACTACCCCATCTCAGAAACAAGTCTACAGTGTCATCTGGACTCTTGATTGATTGACTGCAAATATAAGATTTCCCCAATCCCCTCCTTAGGTTCCAACATTTGCTAGAATATTCACTATATTCAGTGTGAGTTTACTTGTTAGATTAACTATTAGTATGAAGTATCATAGAAACAGTCTGATGGAAAAGACACAAGGTATAGGGGAAAGGACAAAAACTCTTCATGACTTCTCTGGGCATGTTACACTTTTAGCATTCCCACATGTTTATCAACCAGAATGCCCTCTAAAACACATGTTCTGGGTGTTTTTTGGCACTTCTGTGGATAACCATGACTGATTAAACTTCTGGCCATTGATAACTAATCCATTGTACATGGAACAAAAGTTTAAACTGAATGTTTCAACATTGTGATCACATGGTTGGTCCCCTTACCACTAATCTCTTTCTGATAATTATATAATGGCTCCCTTCCTTCCTTCCTTCCTTCCTCCCTTCCTCCCTCCCTTCCTTCCTCCCTCCCTCCCTCCCTTCCTTCCCTTCCTCCCTCCCTTCCTCCCTCCCTTCCTTCCTTCCTTCCCTTCCTCCCTCCCTTCCTTCCTTCCTTCCTTCCTTCCTTCCTTCCTTCCTTCCTTCCTTCCTTTCCTCCCTCCCTCCCTCCCTTCCTTCCTTCCTTCCCTTCCTTCCTTCCCTTCCTCCCTTCCTTCTATCTTTCCTTCCCTTCCTCCCTTCCTCCCTCCCTTCCTTCCTTCCTTCCTTCCTTCCTTCCTTCCTTCCTTCCCTTCCTCCCTTCCTTCCTTCCTTCCCTTCCTCCCTTCCTTCTATCTTTCCTTCCCTTCCTCCCTTCCTCCCTCCCTTCCTTCCTTCCTTCCTTCCTCCCTTCCTCCCTCCCTTCCTTCCTTCCTTCCTTCCTTCCTTCCTTCCTTCCCTTCCTCCCTTCCTCCCTCCCTTCCTTCCTTCCTTCCTCCCTCCCTTCCTTCCTTCCTTCCCTTCCTCCCTCCCTTCCTCCCTTCCTTCCTTCCTTCCTTCCTCCCTTCCTTCCATCCTTCCTTTCCTTCCTCCCTTCCTTCCTTCCTTCCTTCCTTCCTTCCTTCCTTCCTTCCTTCCTTCCTTCTTTCTTTCCTTCATTGCTTCTTTTTCTTTTTCTCTCCTCCTCCTCTTTCTTCTTTTTATTCTTTTTTATTTTAAATCTTTTTATATTTGGGGGAGATTGATTATTTACAGTAAATTTACTGACCCATAGGCACAGCTTCTCATTCTCCCACGGTTGTTGTCTAGGTATCTACAGGACAAAGATTCCCTGAACCCAAATCCTTTTCTTCCAACACACACCCCAGTCTGAGAATCTCAACCCCTCTCCCTCCCACCCTTTTTCATGCTTCCCTAGAGTATTTTACTTTGGTGCAAATGGCCCCCCTGAGGGGTGACTGTGGATTTGGAAGTACTGATATATATATATATATATATATATATATATATATATATATATATACACATAGTGATTTAATATTGATTTACAAAATTAAGGGATAATGGGGGGTATAATTCCACATGTTCCCATCACTAGAGTTCTGTGTCCCTATTCCCTCCATTGAAAACTGCAGTAGTTCTCTCAAGATCACAGGTATGGGTTAACTATGATTTATTTATTTATTTATTTATTTATTTATTTATTTATTTTTACTTTTGTATTATCTTATTTATTTACTGGATAGAGACAATAATAAATTGAGAGCAAAAAGGGGAGATAGAGAGGAAGAGAGATGCCCGCAGCACTAATTCACCATTCATGAAGATTTTCCCCTGCAGGATGGGACGAGGAACTCAAACCTGGGTCCTTGTGTATTGAAATGTGTGTACTCAACCAGCTGTGCCACCATCCAGCTCTGAGTATTATTTCTATAACTATCTATTTATATATTTTTTCTCATTTTTTCTATGAACCTTCCTTCTCTTCCTTTCTAAGTAACAACTACACTTATTACTACTTCTGTCTTTCTTTTTCTTTCTTTCTTTTTATTTTTTTTGATGGATTAATGTTTTACAGTTAACAATAAATACAATAGCTTGTACATGCAAAACATTTCCCAGTTTTCCACATAACAATAAAACCCCCACTAGGTCCTCTGTCATCATGTTCCAGGATCTGAACCCCCCCCACTCCCCACCCCAGAGTCTTTTACTTTGGTCCAATACACCAACTCCATTCCAAGATCTGCTTAGTGTTTTGTTTTTCAACTTCTGCCTGTGAGTGAGATCATCCCATATTCACCCTTCTGTTACTGGCTTATTTCACTTAACATGATTTCTTCAAGCTCCATCCAAGATGAGCTAAAAAGTCACCATATTTAATACGTGAATAGTATTCCATTGTGTATATATAGCACAACTTGCTCAATCACTCCTTTGGTGTTGGACACCTGGGTTGCTTCCAGGTTTTGGCTATTACAAATTGTGCTGCTATGAATATAGGTACACAGAAATCTTTTAGGATGGTTATGTTTAGTTCCTTAGGATATCCCCAGGAAAGGAATTGCAGGGTCGGGTCATAGGGTGTTAGGTCCATTTATATCCACCTTCTTCTTCTTCTTCTTCTTCTTCTTCTTCTTCTTCTTCTTCTTCTTCTTCTTCTTCTTCTTCTTCTTCTTCTTCTTCTTCTCCTTCTTCTCCTCCTCCTCCTTCTTCTCTCTCTCTCTATCTCTATCTCTCTCTTTTAATTTCTAGCCTGATGAAAGTTCTCCAGACTGCTCCCCACAAATGTACTAATTTACTAATTTACATTCCCACCAGCATTACAGTAGGGTTCCTTTGTCCCCACAACCTCTCCATGTTTTCTGATGTATGACACTGAATGTCTTTCTTTTTTTCCTCTTCTCATCTGGGTCCTGATGGAATTAGAGTTCATCTCCTCTAACATTACCCCCCCAAAAAAGTATGGAACAAAATTCTTTATGGAGTGCAGAATGTGGGACTTTGGTTTCTGTAACTACTTCTCTGCTCAGCATGGATACTGGCAGGTAGATCCATACTCCCAATCTGTTTCCACTTTTCTCTACTGGGGTAGCACTCTGGAGAGGTGAAGTTCCAATATACACTGATGAGGTCACCCTCCCAGAGAGATCAGGATGGAATCAGACTAGACTTTGCATTTTGATTGAAAGACACTAAGATATAAAGCAGGATAAATGTTTAATAAATAGGAACCAAAAATTAGGAATAGAGCAGGTGAGAATAGGGCTCATGAGGTGGAAAGAAGCTAGAAATTCTATGTTATATATGTTCCAAGAGGCCTATGACCTTAGTAATTTTTGACTAAACTTAATAACTAATATGCAGGTGTACTAAAAGTACTGTATTGGAAGATGGTGTCAGAGTTGAGAATAGGACTAGAAAGCTGGATTAGGACAGAGAGTAGCTCCTAAAATTGAAGCAATTATTTATATACGCTTAACACCAACCTGTCCAAGTGCCCATATATTCATTAACAATTAGCAAAGTAGCCTGTGTAACTGAGTCCTTGTCAGTTGGAGCTCACAGTTGATGGCCACAGATGGGGACAGTCTAGGCTCCACTCATTTCAGGACCAGTTTTCCTTGAGTGGCAGAATTACAAGATTTCCTTTTTACTATTTAAAGAAAAAAAAGAAATAGAGAGAGACCGGAGTTATCAATCAGCTCTGACTTATGGTGGTGCTGAGAGTTGAACCTCTGGGCCTTAGACATGAAAGTATTTTTTATATATTTATTTATTTATTCCTTTTTGTTGTCCTTGTTGTTTTTTTGTTGAAGTTATTGTTGTTGTTATTGATGTCACTGTTGTTGGATAGAACAGAGAGAAATGGAGAGAGGAGGGCAAGGCAGAGAAGGGGAGAGAAAGATAAGACACCTGCAGACCTCCTTCACTGCTTGTGAAGTGACTCCCCTGCATGTGGGGAGCTGGGGGCTGAACCAGTATCCTTGTGCTTTGCGTCAACTGAACTTAACCCACTGCACTACTGCCCAACTCCCTTGAAAGTATTTTTGTATAAACATCATGCTGTCTCCCCAACCCTGTTCCAAGGCTTTTATGAGTTCAATGTCAGAAAGGAAGCAAAGAATATATATATCATGATATCACAAACACAACATGAAATCACTTTAAGAGACAAGTGACTTTTTAACCTTTTGAAATGATTTTACTTCTCATCTAGTTTCCCTTGACTTAAAACTGTTCTGTATTTTTGCATCTCTGCTGGGATTTACTTTACTTGATTGTTTAATGTAAATGTAATTAGGGTTCCTTGAGTCTGTCCTACTGCACATTGATATCTATTTCTCTCAAACCTTGATTGCCGATTAGTCTGGTGTATAAATACCTTCTATGTGGAATATATGACTCATTGTAATGAGTTACTGATCACTTTGCTCGTACACCTACTACTAACTTCCAAGAGAGAACAGTCATTTACATTCTAGAGCATTAAAGTCCATTTGTATAGAGACCTCCTTTTCACCTTCTTTTTTTGGTGAGTATTTAAGGTAATTACACTCTGTGAAGTTATTATTCTAAGTTAATGAGGTACATATAACATTCCTTATGGGCTTACAATTAAAGAAAAAAAAAAGATAGCAGAATCCCAAAATATCTATCATGAAGGAATGATCTCTACTGTGAGCCAGAGGAGATCTTACCAGTGTAAACCAGAATGTGGACATCTATCTATGCTAGCTTCTTCCTGCCAATAGAATTAGTCTTTCTCTTAAACCGGTCACTGAGTTATTATCTCGATTTCTTTTTATCTGCTTGAAATTCTCCATTTAAAAGAGTATTGTGATAACAGAACAACAACAAAAACAAGCAAAGAAACAATAAAAAGTCGTGTTTTCAGGGCAAGGGCCATCATCAAATATGTGGTAAATGTAAAACATAGAATATATATATATAATATTTTCTCCTTTCCACCCCCTCACCACCAAATAATTCAGTTTGTTTCTTACTCTAGAATTCCTTTTGTTATAGGGGACAGGAGGAAGGGAAGGATGACACTTGCTTCCCCCCCATTCTAAAAGTTTGCCACACATTATCTCAACAAAGAATTGAGGAGAGAGCATGATTTTCAGGTACTTTAAATTTTATTTAGTGAATTGAGAACATTCACAAGTTAGAACACGAGAGAAAGAAATACAGAGAGAAAGAGAGAAGAAGAGAGAAAAAAGGCCAAGTAACCACTTACATGATGGTCTGGGCAAAGAGAGAGAGCCTGCACAACCAAGGGTCTTTCTTTTAAAACCCTACCTCCACCTTCCCAAGCCACACCTATAACCACTCCTATTTTCTGGGAGGTACTACTGTACCCTCCAGGTACTCCATGTCCTCACTTTGGCCTGAGAAGCATGCATCTAGACAGGCACTTGGCTTTTTTTCCCAGATGGTTCCATTAGAAAACCTTTTAGTTGATAACCATGTGGGAACTGCTATTGTGATTTAAGAATTCATCTTTGAGGTTTTAGTAAGTACTGCTGGATGGCGAATCTGAAAACAAAGCTAAAGCACATCACTCCCCCACCCCAGGCCTGCCTTTCCTCTGAAGAGAATATAAAACTTAGACCAGGAGTGGGACCTTCATCTCTCTTTCTCAGGGTTCTACATGCCTGCATGACTTGTATTTTCTTCTCCTTGTCTGTCCTTAACTTTTATTTCCCTGAAACATAACTGGTTCTCTTGTGATTCTTCCACGTAGAAGTCAGTCTAGAACCCCACAGGAGGGAACTGGGAAATGGCCCCGGTTAGTCACACTCTCTTCTCTCTACAGTGCTGACTATATCATATGTCATGTGCTACATACTCAAACTTCATCTTTTTAAGGCGATTAAATTCCTGAGGTCTGGGCTGGGTGGTGGCACACCTGGTTGAGACCCAGGTTCAATCCCCCTCATGAAAGCTTCATGTGTAGTGAAGCAGGGCTGCAGGTGTCTCTCTGTCTCTCTCCCTCTCCTGTGGCAGCTTCCGCTTCCATAAGCCCTCCCCCCACTGCCCCCACAGACACGTGTTCGGCCACTCCTTTGACCCCTCCCCCAGTTTTCCCCACAGACACGGGTTCGGTTTCTCTTGCTGTGGCTTCCACTTCTTTGACTCCTCCCCCTGCTAATACCTCATCATTAAGAGACCCTGTGGCTTCCACTCCTTCGACTCCTCCCCCTGCTGACACCTCATCATTAAGAGACCTTGTGGCTGAGATACGAGAGTTAAAGGATATTTTTTCAGCATTTAAGGACCTTAAACCATTTGCAGTCCACCCCAAGAGCTCCATCCCCGTAGATACATGTTCAGTTTCCCCTGCCACTACAGAAGTTTCCACGGCACCTTCCACTTCCGTAGATCTCTCCCCAGTGTCATCGAACCAAATCCATACCTTCCCGGTAAACATGGCCCCTTCTAAACAAAATCCTCAGCCATGGCAGTCATACTCCTCTAAAAAACTCGGAGCACTCAGGAAAGCGGTCAGGGAGGACAAAATTCACGCTCCATGGACCAAGTCCATTTTAAGGAGTTTTTACCACCATCTTAACACACCGCAAGATTGGAAAGATCTGGCTCGTGCTGCACTCCCAGACCCCCTCTACCTACAGTGGAAGGCATTCTTCCACAATGAGTGCTCTAGACAGTCGCAGGGAAATAGTAACAAACAGGTAGAATGGGATTCTTATGCTTTGTTTGGAGAAGGAGCGTATGAATCTGGAGCTCAGCAGGCAGAAGCCAGGTTTCCAACTGGTTATTTTGAACAGGTACGCATCTGCGCAACACAAGCATAGGAAAGGGTGACTCCACCCAATGTAGATTCGTCAGTTCCCATTAGCCAAGGCACAGATGAATCATTAGCGAGCTTCATCTCAAGGGTGAAGACAAGCTTAGAGAGAAAGGTTTATAATCCTGACGTCCGCTCACTACTCCTGCGCTCTATTGTCTGGGAAGGCATGATACCACAATTCCATCAGGCATACCTTAATCTTAAACACCTACACCCAAGTAATTGGATTTTAGCAACACAGGAACTTACATCAGGCAATTATGGGGCATCCACTACGACACAGGTTTATGCAGTTATGCCAGGTAATCAAAATGGGGCCTGCTTTCAGTGCAGTAACCAATGTCCTGATAAGCTGCAACCACGCCTCCAGTCAGGGAAACCCCGCCTACAGTTAGAGCAACCACTCCTCCAGTCAGAGCAACCCCACTTTCAGACAGGGAGCCAGCGGCCACGTACTGTTTGTCCAAGATGTCGTAAGGGGTTTAATTGGAAGAGAGATTGTTGGTCCCAATTTCATAAAGATGGTTCGCCCCTGAATGGTACAAATTCAGGGCCTGAGATTTTGTGGACCACTCCTGTTTTAGAATGGGGTCATCCTTCTATGATAGTAAAGATTGACAATATTCCTTTCAAATTTTTGATTGACACGGGGGCAGCAAAGACAATTTTAAGGCAAGAAGAGGTTACCCAAGATTGGGAATTTATCCTTGGACCCAGTATACATGGAGTAGGAGGGGTGACCCAATCATTTCGCACATGAGATTCACTTGTGTGGGAAGACCCAGAAGGTTCTACTGAGCACTTCCGCCCTTTGGTAGCTAATATTAGCACCAACCTATTGGGCAGGGATCTTCTAGAATGTCTTGATATAAGGATATCCACAGATGCCTCTGCAGAGTGTAACACCCGCTCCTGCGAGACCAGGTCTAATCAGCACCCCCAATACTAAATGCCACTGTTCGTAGCCAAACACCCCTCTTAAGCTGGCTTTCTAATGAGCCTGTCTGGGTGGAACAGTGGCCTTTATCTAGGGATAAGCTAGAAATTTTAAAAGAGCTCGTCTGAGAGCAGTTGTCCTTGGGACACATTCGCCATTCTCGAAGCCCATGGAATACTCCTGTCTTTGTGATTAAAAAGTGCTTGGGAAAATGGCGCCTCCTCCAAGATCTCCGTGCAGTTAATAAAACCATGCAGGTCTGGGGCTCCCCCCAAAAGGGTTTGCCTCTTGCTTCTGCAATTCCCACAGGAATTCCAATCATAGTTATTGATATACAAGATTGTTTTTTCTCTATTCCCTTGCATCCACAATATTGTAAATGTTTTGCCTTCTCTGTTCCTTCTATTAATAATGCCAGCCCTGCTGACAGATTTTAATGGGTGGTGCTGCCCCAGGGTATGGCCAATAGTCCTACAATTTGTCAGGAGGCTGTTAAATCTGCCCTTGTCCCATATATTAATAAGGGCCTTAATGTTTTTCATTATACAGATGATATTTCAATATGGGGAAAATGAGATACAGATCTCTATGCCTTATGTGATTTTCTCATTCCTGCATTAAAGAAAAGCGACCTTAACATAGCTCCTGAGAAGATACAGCTAATTCCAATATCTTTCTTAGGTTCAGAGATTTCTTTAACGCAAATTTGTCCCTTAAAACCTAATGTCACCTTTCCTTCTAACCTTACTCTTGCTTCTTTACAAAGTTTTCTAGGAAATTTAAATTGGCTTAGGCAGTATCTCTATCTGCCTACAAGCTGCCTCCAACCACTGTTTGACCTGTTAAAAGGAAACAAACAGCCCTCCTCAAAACGTAAGTTAACTTCCGAGGCCTCCTTGGCACTGGAAAGGGTTAACCAGGCCCTCCAGGACATGCACCTTGTTTGATGCTCTCTCTCTTTATAACCTTATAATCTTCAACTCCACCCCCACAGTAGTAGGGGCATTGTGGCAAGACCATGGGGTTCTTGAGTGGCTTCACATGCCTGTAGGAGGAACTCCAAGACTCCTCACTGAGATAGACACGTTAGCATTCATGGTTCGCCAAGGGAGAAATAGGTCTGTGCATGTCTTATGGAAAGAACCAGATTTAATTATTCTGCCCTTTTCTCTCACAGATACAGAGTGGCTCGTATGCCATCATTCCCGCTTTGCCATAAGCTTTGTGGGGTTTCCAGGACAAATAGATAACCATTTTCCTCCCAATAAATTGATAGCTTCTTTACCTCTTTTGCCTCTACTAGCACCTAAACTTTTCTCTTGAGATCCCATTCCTTCTGATCCTACAGTCTTCACTGATGGCGGAAAAAAGGGAGCTGCTGCCCTTATATATTACCCAGACAAACAATCTCCTAAACCTCTCTTTACTGAGCTTCCTGAGAATTCCCCTCAGTACAAAGAACTTTATGCTGTTTTCCTTGCATTAAAAGCTGTACCAGAATCCTTCAACTTTTTTTCTGACAGTGTGTATACTGTTAACTTACTTCCATGGCTTGCTCATTCCTATGTGAAAATTGATGACAACCCACTTTCCCCTCTTTTGATTCAAATCGCCTCTATGCTCTCTTCTTGAACCCAACCACTATATATTCAGCACCTTCACTCCCACAGCCCTCTTCCTGGTGCCCTGTCCGAAAAGAATGCTGCAGCTGACCGCCTTGCCTCCACAGGAGCTCTCCTAGTCTCTGTCTCTGATCCTGCTGACTTTCTTTCGCTAACCCTTTTTTTCGTTAATCTTAAAGGCCTTTGAGCTCAATTTCCTGATGTTCCTGTACCACAGTTAAAACATATCCTAGCTACATGCTCTTCCTGTGCAAGTCTCATAAAAACAGCTGCTATTCAGACTCTTGTTGTTAACCCCCGAAGCTTAAAAGCTAATGCTATTTGGCAAATTGATGTCACCCACATACCAAACTTTAGCAAACAAAAGTATGTGTTTGTCTCAATTGATACCTTTTCTAAATTTATGTGGGCAACAGCTCAGATAGGAGAAAGCTCTAAAAAGCTTATAAGCCATATACTCTCCTGTTTTGCTGTGATGGGCTTACCTCTTCAAGTGAAAACTGACCGTGGACCAGCATTTACCAGCAAACAATTTAAAGATTTTTGTTCCCTCTGGAACATTACAGGCATTCCCTATAATCCACAGGGATAAGGCAATGTTGAGAGGGCCCATCAAACCCTTAAGGCTCAATTAAATAAAGATAAAGGAGGAATGTACCCCCACCCCAATATCCAGCTAGCAAAAGCCTTAACTACGTTAAATCTCTTTAATATTTACAATAACTCGGACTTACCTCCTATTATTCTTCACTGTCAAACACCGTCTACCCTCCCATCTATTAAGGTCAAATGGAGAGATCCACTCGATAAAATTTGGAAAGGGCCTGACCCTCTATTGACCATGGGAAGAGGTTTTGCATGCATTTTCCCACATAATTACTCTAAACCTCTCTGGGTTCCTGCCTGCCATGTCCGACAATATCCTCATGATGGCACTGTTATCCCTGAAGAACAAGAAATACAAGAGGACTAGATGTAGGATACATCCCAGTATCCATAATATGACATGACAGAACCTACAAAAGTTGGCTCACAGAGCCCTCTCTCCTACCCCTTCCCTGAATGTCTTATGTTATGAATGGCCAGTTGTGTTTTGTGAGTGAGTGTGCTGAATGACCAAAAATTTTTGTATGACCCATCTGCTCAGAGTACTCTAAATGTTAAAACCATTGTCACTAACATGTGTTAACTCTCTAAGTAACCTGAGTCTGTTTATAGTCCAAAGTCAATTACAGTAAACCTCTAACTTGTTACAAGTTTTATTTTTTTCACAAGTAAGTGATTACAACTATCAAGCCTTCATATGAAGAATCACCTGTTCATATGGTAAGGTAGTAAACTGTAAGAAGTTCCTCCATATCCAACTTATGTGAATTAACAACATTCACATATACTTGTAAACTTAACTGGGGTATCTTGTCTTGCCACCATAAGCCATGCCTTTGTCAGCCAACAATTTAAAGATGTTTCCCTTTATAACATCACCCATGCCACGGACATCCTTTACTACCCCCAAAGACAAATGGCTGTTCCCCTGGACATCACATCCACTGACTGCTTCCCTTAGACTTAAGATATGATCCTACCTCTTCATACCAATAGATACATTCCCCCTTCCTTACCTGTCTACCCTTAGTTGTAGGATCCTAGTTTGTTTTACTTCTTCTGCTCACAATAGGTCCTATAATTCTTTTTTTTTTCAACATTTTAATTTAGTTATTAATGAAAAAGAGAGGAGGAA
Source organism: Erinaceus europaeus (assembly GCF_950295315.1). NCBI lineage: Eukaryota > Metazoa > Chordata > Mammalia > Eulipotyphla > Erinaceidae > Erinaceus > Erinaceus europaeus. The sequence continues at coordinate 78,106,013 of NC_080164.1, read as the reverse complement.
AGAAAAAGAACCAGATATCTTTCTGATACATGTGCTTCCAGGGATCAAACTTGGGACCTCACGCTTGAGAGTCTAATGCCTTATCCACTGTGACACCTCCCAGACCATGGTCCTATAATTCTTAACAAGCTCATGGCCTTTTGCGGCAACAGATTGATGCCATAAAGATGCAACCTATACAAACTCACTATCATAGGCTGGACATGTCAGAATATTGAGTTGCTGTAGAGGATTTGCCCCCCTCCATCAGAATGTCCACCATGTAGAGGGCTGGCTAGCCAATGACGGGTAAGAGGAAACTAGTGCTATCCAGTCAACCTAAGACAGGGCACCTGGTACTACTGGGCAAAAATGATCAGGTGTTCCAATGACGGGTAAGACGGAAGGCTGATCCCCAACCTAAGACAGGCACAGTCCACCCTGCCACAAAACAAAGTCAGCCAAACATCAAAACATGATATAAGACAGGGGGACATGTAGAGAGCCACATGTGCCCTCAAGGTTGCTATTGGCATGGCCATAGAGTTTATGTTAAACAATAGTTCCTGGGAATTGGGCGGTGGTGCAGCAGGTTTAGTGCAGGTGGTGCTAAGTGCAAGATCCCAGTTTGAGCCCCCGGTTCCTCACCTGCAGGGGAATCACTTCACGGTGGTGAAGCAGGTTTACAGGTGTCTTTCTCTCCCCCTGTCTTCCCCTCCTCTCTCCATTTCTCTCTGTTCTATCCAACAACCACAATATCAGCAATAACAACAGTATAATCACAACAATAAAACAACTAGGGCAACAAAAGGCAAGATACCAAAAAAAAGAAAAGAAAAGAAAAAAAAGGGATAAGATAGTTCCCGCTTCCCTACACCTTAAAGTCTTTGTTAAAAGATAAATTCTTTTTCCCCATGAATCACCCAGGACCTTCCAGATAACAGCTTACTACCATGACAAATAATATAAAATATAATCATAAATGAATAGGAAAGATACATCCCCCAATATTCAGCTGGCTAAAGTACCAAACTTCTTTTTCTATAAAGCATTCAAATCAGATGCCCTGCTAACCAAGAGAAGCAGATTGTTTGTGTTTCTTCCACAGGAATCCCAGAAAAAAAAAAAAAAACATCTGGACCCCTACACACCCTGACATCACCCACTAGATGGCACAACTACAGTGGCACACACCCCCAAAACCCTAAATGTCACCTGACGTGATCTGAAGAACCTGATTCACAGACTCTAAGGACAGAACCTTTTTACTGCCTGTCTGCCTTTCCTATTTTTGCTTTGACCTGTCACGTTTTGGCGATTCCAGCTCACTTTCTACAGAAAAGCAGAATTCCAGAGGCTGACCTTCCTCATGCAGCATTTCATCCCCTGCCATTTCTCCCCCTAGTCACCTACTTTGGACTGAGACTTTTATCGGACTTGCTGGTATACCCTTTAGACACATTAGACAATTTTACAGCAGCTTTCTTCCCTTCACGTTGCTGGTTTTTCATAGACTGACCCTGAGTAGTTCACAGACTTTACACACTGTTGCCCTGGGCATTAGATAAAAGGAAAGGGGGAAATGTTGGGAAATTGTGCAGATGCATTCACATCTGCCATGTTTTCCCCTCAGGCTACTAGTTCCCATGAGAGTTGGAACATTCTGGGAGTGCCTGTTCTACCATGTTATGCCCTCAGGACATTGTCTATATCCCCGTGCTATTCGGAGTGCTTTGGTTACTCCTCCCTCCTCCCATTCTCACGAGAATTATCATCCTATCCTGGAGTGCTGTGGTTAACCCTCCCTCTTCCCATTCTCATGAAAGCTACTCCTATAAAAACCCTTCGTTTTCCGCACCTCGCTCTCTTGCCAGAGCTTCACTCGGGTGTTCAGATGCAGGAAAGGTTACTGTGTGAGGCGGCCATTTTCACTACCTCCACGTGGCCCAACCTGCTTGTCTAGCACCCAACTCTGAGGTGCCAGCACAAATAAAGATTTGTGTTTCCTCTTCGCTCCGGACCCCTCCTCTCTCTCTTCTCTGCGGCCCGTGCTCAACAACAACTCCCTTGCCTCTTGATTTCTGGCTGTCTCTATCCAATAAATAAAGATAATAAAAATAAATAAATAAATTCCTGAGGTTATTAAGCTCTCTCTGCTATTTGTTCCTTATCTCTATGGGTCTATTTCAAATACTCTTATTGTGTCCCTCATTCTCAGCATGAAGATTCAATCTAGAGACCATTCCTTTTCTACTGTGTGAAGGCATTCAATTTTCATGATCTAATATTTCCCTTGGCATTCTTTATGATTTTGTTTAAATTCCAGAATCAGAATCCAGCTTAATTTGATCTTATTTACTTATTTACTATTGACTTTCTAATGTTTAAAATTAAAGAGAGGAAAGTCTGGCAGTGGTGCAGTGGGTTAAGCACACATGGCGGAAAGCACAGGGACCAGCGCAAGAATCCAGGTTTGAGCCTCTGGGGCACCACCTGCATATGGGACCCTTCACAAGCAGTGAAGCTGGTCTGCAGGTGTCTATCTTTCTCTCCTCCTGTCTTCCCCTCCTCTCTCCATTTCTCTCTGTCCTATCTAAGAACTACAACAATAACAACAACGACAATAAACAACAATGGCAACAAAAAGGAGAAAAAAATAGAGGGGTTGGGCGGTAGCACAGTGGGTTGAGTGCACATGGCACTAAGTGCAATGACCTGCATAAGCCGCAGGGTTCGAGCCCCAGGCTCCCCACCTGCAGGGGGTCGCTTCACAATTGGTGAAGCAGGTGTGCAGGTGTCTGTCTTTTTCTCCCCCTCTTTATCTTCCCCTCCTTTCACCATTTTTCTCTGTCCTATTCAACAACATCATCAATAACAACAATAATACTAACCACAACAATTAAAAAAAGGGCAATGAAAGGGGCAAAATTAAAGAGCAAAAGTATATGGTGATATGCAAAATTATGAAGACTTCTTAACTTCTCCTTAAGTGTTTCTCTAACCCACTCTTACCCAGGATATCAAGGGAAAATAAACAAAAAACAAAATACTCAGTGCTTAAAAGTCCTATTGATCTCTCTCTCTTACTCTGGAGTAGCCTCATTTCAATTGGGAGTTATTCCCTGAATACTCAAGAAAAGAAAATAACTCCTATTCAGACTTAAGTAATTGTGGCCTTTCTCCTTTAAAGTGTTTTATTGTGCATGGTATTTTCAGATCACCACTGTTTACTTTGGGTACCTAAAAACCACAGAAAGTGAAAGAGTGGGTAAGGTAGATCTACTGCACAGTTAAAACAATATTCCAAATTTATGTAATAACTATGCAGACACTTGCCAGATTGTCAGGCTTATGTACAAAAAATTACTGAAAGAGCAGAGAGAAACTGAGAGGGAAGGGGGAGACATTGAGGGAGAGAGAAAGATAGACACGTGCAGCACTGCTTCACCATCCATGAAGCTTTCCTACTACAGAGGGGTTTGAGACCTTGAACCAGGGTCCTTACTCATTGCTATGTCTGATCTCACCACCACCACCCCCCTGCACTCTCTTGAGAGCACATTCTCACACACACACACACACACACACACACACACACACACACACACACACCTTCTGAGGGATACTTATTACAGCAGAATTTCAGAGTGATATTTATTACCTTTTATTGTCCAATGATTTTACAATCCTAAATTGGTCTCTGTTGTTAAAATTTTCGTAAGGCTCTAGCTGGCGGGCTAGCTTCATGGGTGGGTAACAGAGATGTGGAGACAAAGGCTGGGCAGGGAAGCTGTATTTCTTTATTCAGGAACAACGATTCATAAACTAAGACAAACTAATCACCAAACAGAACTCTGCTGTCTCTTTGTGGCGGCACAAGCACTCTCTCAAACTCTCAAACTCAGGAACCCAGGAACTCTGGCACTCTGGAACTCAGGAACTCCGGAACTCTGTCACTCTGGAACTCTGGCGGGTTTCCTAGGGGCGGGGCCAAGCAGGCCCGCAAAATTAACTGGACTGATCTAATTCTCTTGGCGGGGGAGAACTAGAACCCAATGTAAAGCATACAACAATTCTCCCTTTTCTTTTTAACTAAATGGCTACAGTATCAAGGGTGTGGGGTGAACAGAAACATATATCATACAGGCATTTTTTAAAAAAGAAACTGGCACAAACATGGAGAAACATGCAAGCAAATAAAAAGAACCAGCGTGTTGCCAAGGGAAGGCCTGAGGGGGCCATATCTGCCTCTGTGGGCTAAACTTTATCAGCTTAAAAAAAACATTTCTTGCCTCTGGGGGGCTACTTGCCTCGACGGGCATTTGCATGGGGGCGGGGAACGGCCTAGAGTCCCAAAGGCAGCTGGCTGCAACTTACTTACTATGAAACAAAACTTGTTATTAGCATATCTACTGCACGATCCAACGTTTCAATAGAGAAGGAATTTGAGACTTTTACATATCAACAACGTCTTTTAACCTTTTTTTACACCCATTCAAGATGGAGACACACCCTAGGTGTGGGCTGGAGAGGAAACCTCAGGCATGAGAATAATTAGCATAGCCATTGTGCAATCTACCATTTCTAATAGAGAAGGTAATGGAGAGTTTTACATATCAACAAGTCTATTTAACCTTTTGTTTAGACCAACTTAGTTAAAATATATTGCTAGTTAACTAATTTTTACCTCAGACTTTAAATGTAAGTTAATTTTATCTTTATGAGAATTATGTTGAAAACCTTTTTCATTTAACTTTGACTAGTAAGAATTTAGCCTTAAAGTTATTGTTTACCAAACTTTAAACATACACATAAACATGGTCATTAATACACAAGGAGAGAAACCTTTGTTACGAAGACATGTCATTTTAAACACGAATTTAAATCTGTACTGTCTTAGTTGTTGGGGGGAGGGTTCACCATCCAGAGGTGGCTTCTCGCGCAGCTTCACTTCTAGGAATTGCAGGTTGCGATCTCTGCACAAATCTCTGTGTACTCCAGCTTGTCTGCCTTCAGACCGGACCGGCGGCTGGAGATCTCGTGTGCCCAGTTTCGGAAGGGAGCCCGGGGGTCCGGGAGGTCCGGGATTGTTCCAGAATTTATAGAAAGAGGGCAGGTAGGCCAGCATTGTAAAAGGCGTGGGCTTAGGTGCCCAGGGGTGGCGGCCATGATAGGCCGCCGCGGTCCTGCCCCATGGCCCTGCCATGTCTGCTGCCCTGCTCGCAGTGGCCGAGCAGCGTGGAGGGATCATGGGTCCAGTGCCCTGCGCCACGTGGTTGAGAGCCAGCTCCTGTGGGCTGGCCTCAGGCTCTTGCGTGTTGGCATTGGGCACCTGCGTGGTGGCATCGGGCTCCTGCGGGCTGGCGTCAGCCTCCTGTGGGTTGCAGGGTTGCGGCGCGGTGCGCGGGGTTTCGCAAGGCGTGACGTGTAGGGCCAGGATTGGTTGAAGGTGGCAATGCTAGGGTTTCGTGCTGCGTAGTAAAACCTGGGGGCGGAGACTGCATCAGAATAACTACTCAGCAACAGGTCTCTTACTTAGATAAATTGGTATGCAATGGAATGTCAGTTCATTGTGTAGGCATGATATCCAAAATAACAGCAGATTTCATAGTATTTTGTCTAATTTTTTTGCCTACTAGGGTGCACCTTAATATCAGGACTGTAGAGCATGCCTGGTCTGCAGACATCCAAGATCAAATTTATATATAACTAAAACAGCTCTAACAGTCATTCTAAAATAAAAGAAAATAATGAGAATATTATGTCTTATATAGCCCAGCATACTAAATATATATCACAGGAAATTATTAAAGTGACACCTTCTGTTAATTTTTTTTTCACTGTCTTTAAAGTCTGGTATCACTTTACACTTAAAGAAAATATCAGTTCAGAGCAGGCATATTTACTCTGCTTAGCAGTCACACATGGCTCCTGGCTGCTGTACTGAACAGTGTTGTGTTAATTTTTGTCACTAGTAATAAAAGAAAGCAAATCTGAAAGTGACGAGAGAAAAAATATCTCACAAAACTCATACCACAACAGACTTCATTTTACCCACAGAGTCTTCCTCTGGTAAGGCAGGACCCAAGACAATGGAAACCTATCAACCCATCTTTGTTCTCTCATCTTTGTGGGCAAACAATGAGAAGAAAATTCACAAGAGAAAGCCTATTATATTCAATCTGACTCTAGGTCAACCTTGACAAAAAAGTGGTGGCAAGTATAAGATGAAAGGATATTTTGATTCACCCCAAGGGCAAGAATTAGCTCAGCAGAAAGTCTGCACATAGACTTAATTCTGACACAAAATTTAATTTGTTAATAATTTTTCAGCTATGACTCTAGAGCGATGTACTTCATTTCTTTAACCTTAGGCATATCATGTAATTAAAGGAAGATGATAATATTTAAGTGGCATGCATTAAAGGTACAGCCTAATTGCTCACAAAGAAAAGGGATTTAACAAATGAAATGAATGTAAATGGGTGGCAATGCAGCCTTTTGAGCACACTCATTAGCATGTGCGAGAATTCAAGTTCAAGCACTCAGTTCACACTTGTAAGAAGGAAGCTTCATTGGAGCAATACTATAGGTGTCTCTCACCCAGCCCCCCGATTCTTCTCTGGCTCCACATATCCATTGACATCATATTTTCATTGTAAAGAATTTCTATAAGTATCATCTGGTGTTTGTATTTTCAAAACAAAAATGGATCATTTTGAATAAAAGTCTTTCTCTAATAATTACTAATGTATTTGCCAAAAAATGTTTGGAGAATTTTTTTGTTTACTTGCTTGTGTATGTGTGCAAGTATCACAACAATGTGAACTATGCAACCACATATTCATAAATGTCTTGTCTGATTTATATACAGTAGGGAAAATTTGAAAGCCAAGAAGCAATTAGAGAATTAAAAGGCAGTAGAATATTTTGATCAGTAGGAGAAAATTATTATAATATTAGAGATGGGCAGCATGATTTCTGTATCCCTACACCGAAGATTCGCAGAACTCCCCTTTTAATGAAAAAAAATATATAAGAGACTATATGTAACATTTTCAATAAAGTTTACCAGGAAAAAAAAAACTCAGAAGACTAAATTAGTAAGGGAGCACCTTACTAATTTTATTTATAGGAGAAATTGGGACTGATTCAGGTAGATTTAAAATAAAATTATTTATATGCCTCTAAAAACCCATGCATGTTGATTGTTTGCTCTGAGTTTAATATTCTCATGCCAACACATTCATAATCTTTAAAATAATATAAGAGAATTCTAGCTTTATCCTTCTCAGCAGTCCATTAACCTTCAGATTCTAGGCGAGGGCAACAAAATCTTGTGAGACAAGGCATTCCCAAGAAATCTGTTAAGAGAAAAAGAAATTTTTACTCTTCATTATCAAAAGAAAGGTTAGGGTAATAAAATAATTGTTTACTATTACTTGGTCATTATTAGTTAATCAGTAATTTCCATTCTTCAAAATTGTCATGCATTTGATCTTATGAATAAACAATAAAGAGTAGATTTCAGTGCTATCTATTTATGTCTCCTCATCAAACTTCAGAAATGATTCTTAAACTAAGCAATTGACTTCCTGAACTTACGTCACCTCATGTTAACCTCAAGAAATGTCTTAAAAGTCTTGAAACACAATATATCCAGGTAAGGTATGATACTGAGCAAGAGGCCTGTTGTCATATAAATCAATAAAAACTATGCCCAATAAAGTATTTTCCAACACTATAGTAATAATAACCACAACAATGATAAAACAACAAGGATAACAAAAAAGGAAAAAAATAGTCTCTAGGAGCAGTGGATTCATGGTGTAGGCACTGAGCCCCGGAAATAACCCTGGAGGCAAAAAACAAAACAAAACAAAAAAACAAACAAAAAAAACCAATACTCAGTAAAGCTCTAAAATTAAAAAGAAAAAAGAAAACAAAAATTAAAAAATGTTATTTTAAAATTTAGCAAGAGGGTAAGGGTAAATAGTATAATGATTATGTAAGGAGACTCTCTTTCAAAAAAAAAAAAAAGTGCCTACTGTGATGTAACCAAAATCAGAACAAGACTTATTGAAGGTGAGCCTGGTTTGAGAAGAGTTGTAAATCTATGTGGTTATAGGGGCCAGATGGTGGTACACCTGGTTGAGAGCACATATTACAATGCTTGAGGACCTAGGTTTGAGCCCCTGGTCCCCACCTGGAGGGGGAAAGCTTTGTGAGTGGTGAAACAGGGCTATAAGTGTCTCTCTGTCTTTTGCCCTCTCTGTCATCCCCTTCCCTTTCAATTTTCTAACTGCCTTTTCTTCCTTCTGTGCCTTTAAATACAAATTTCAGTTCTGCACAAGTGAAAGATTAAAAAAATGTCAATGCAAAAAAAAAAAGAACACCATTGCCCTCTGATCTGTCTTTTCCTCTCCTTTCCCATAGTCCTTTGCCACTGCCAGCACAATTTTCATCTTATGTTTTCTCTTATTATTCTTTTTTTTTTTTTTTTATGTTCTACTTGTAACCAAGACAGTTTGGCATTGATCTTTTTTCTTTCTGGCTTGCCTAACTCAACCTGATGCCTTCACATTCTGATCACAATATTGTAAAAACACGTATCCGAAAAGGCCTAGGCATGTCAGTGTTCTTAGTATCATGAACTTGGGAGCAACCCAAATGCCCAACAACAGATGAATGGCTAAGGAAGTTGTGGTAGATATACACAATGGAGTACTATGCAGCTATTAAAATGATTAGGTAATCTCCTTTAAGTAGTGTGGGGTATCTCTTTTTAGGAGTATATATTTTTCTTTTCATATCCTATAATTTTCATCTTTCTAACTTAACTAACCAAAGCATTGAACCCTAGTTGTTCTCCACTACTCCCACCCACATCTTTTCTTGTAACAGAAGGCTAAGGCAACTACTAAGAGATTCTAATTCTCAGACAAATAAGGCCTGAAATAAATATTAATTTTTGCTTGTGGAGCACATAAAATCTGTACTTGCTAATGGTTTATTCAGTGATCTTCACAACTATTAATTGAGTCATTTTATGAAATGTCTAAGGCTTCTTTTCAATTATAATGAAAAGCTTACCACTGTACTAACGTAATTATGTGAGAAATTATAGTGTAAAGGGTAAGAAAGAATGTGATTTTTGACTTAGGTAATATGAAGACACATACAACTTAAAAACAGCAAAGGCAGGAAATGAGACATAAATGAGAGAAGTAATTGCCAACATCGTAATTAAAAATCAACTTTGTTTGCAACTTTGATACATTTCGTTGACTTCAAATATGAAATAAGATCTAAAAGGAAATGCAGCTGAAAGAATCATCACCCACATATATTTTAGAAGCCCCCCCCATCCGTTTTGAACAATGAAGACCAAATGCAAAAAAGATTTTGGAGTTGATGCGAATTGTTTAAAAGCTATTTAATTTGGAGGCAACTCTTTAAAGATATTTTCTTTAATTTCTCTTTGCTCATCTTTTATTACTAAGAAGATTTGCATGAAAATAGAATCCTTTCTGCCTGAGGCTTTTGTTTTATTCTAATGGCCTGATAAAAATAAAAGCTATAATAGCTACAACATTATCTGATTCACCATATAAAGCAGTGCTGCTTAAAAATAGGACAAGAAAAGACAAAATTATCTTTTTTTTTACTTGAAGCAAAGCACCTTATTTTACCTTGCCTGAAAACGTAATCTGATAAACTCCTTTTGTGTTTAGTGCATTGTTTTGGTTTTTTTCTGGATAATACTGCATCTGTTTCTCCAGCAGTGGGATACCTGAAACTTATTATTTCAATTAAGTTATTGACATTCTGGTTTTGCAGTAATAAGGAAAGATAAAACCAAACAAAATGATAATAAATAAAGTAGAATCTATTTTGGTAGGATAAATCAATGTACAAATAAAACCTGTCAAATTTGTTTTATATTTTATTGCTTTCTGTAAAGCATGATTTTAAAACACAAATGTTTGTGTGCATTTCTTTTATTTTGACACATTGTTAATTTTTCTATTTGAAATTTTAATTGAGCATGTGCTGAAAATATGAGTGGACCTGCATGTGTTCTCAGTATGTTGAATATGGTGTATATGAGATTGAGAATAAAATATAATTTACGAAAAAATTAAATACAAGTAGGGCCTTGGACACCGTGAAATTGAATTGCATGCCAAAGGTACTAGTGAACCCAGGTTCTATCCCCCATGCTACCAGATAACAGAGCTAAGCAATATGCTGATTTCTCTTTGTGTTTCTCAGGAAAATCAATAAATATGTAGTTTGTAGAAAACTATACATATACATATACATATATTTCTAGTTAATAGTACACCAAGTTGAGCAAAAACATCAGAGTGTGCAAGTACTTGGGTTCAATTCCCCATTACCTGCAAGGGATAATTTTCACAAGTGGTGGAGTGGTGAAGCAGTGTTGCAAGTATCTCTTTCTCTTTCCCTGTCTGTCTCCCACTTTGATCTCAATTTCTGTTTCTCTCAAAAATATAGAAAAAGAAATATGGAAAAATAGTCACTAGGAATAATGAATTTCTCATGCAGGTACCAATCCCTAGCAATATTCCTAGTGGCAAAGAAAAAGAAGGAGAAAGAGGAGGAGAGGAAGGAGAAGGAGGAGAAGGAGAGGAAGAGGAAGAAGAAGTAGTAGTCATAGTCGTAGAAGGAGGAGGAGGAGGAGGAGGAGGAGGAGGAGGAGGAGGAGGAGGAGGAGGAGGAGGAGGAGGAGGAGAAGAAGAAGAAGAAGAAGAAGAAGAAGAAGAAGAAGAAGAAGAAGAAGAAGAAGAAGAAGAAGAAGAAGAAGAAGAAGAAGAAGAAGGAGAAGAAGAAGAAGAAGAAGAACTGAACTAGTAATCAAGTACAAAAGGTGACACATATGGCACATCACACACATCGTTCTACATAAAGATTCAAGTCACTGATCCCCACATACAAGAAAAAAACATATATAACATGTGGTTTAGTAGTGTTGCAGGTCTTTTTCTCTCTTTCTCTGTCTCTCTATCTCTCTTCCTCCCTCTCAGTTTTTCTATGTGTTAGTAAAATTATTTTAAAAAGGAAAAGAGGAAGTGATAACCCTCTGAGCTCTAGTGAGAATCATAGTGAAAGAAGAATAAAAAGCATATGAGTACATTTCCTGCCTACATGGATATTTAATTGAAATTAGAAAAAAATAATAAATTTTGTAAATTCTAACAAGTAGCACAAAAGTAATCAAATCTGAAATATTTAGTCATGTCTCTGTTTTCTCTACATTTTTACTATTTTCTTCTAAAATCACCTACATGTTCATGAAAATAATTTACATTTTATGAGAGAAATGATAAAAATAAAAAGCCTATTGCAATTGATCAAAATCAGGTAGTATAATATGGTTATTTCAAATTTATACACAATAAGTTAATGCTATGCAGGAAATAGAAGAAAGCTTTTATCAAGATTATTTTATATGATTTAAAGACTTTTCTTTTTTAAAATATTTATTTATTCCCTTTTGTCGCCATTATTGTTTTCTCATTGTAGTTGTTGTTATTGATGTCATCATTGTTGGTTAGGACAGAGAGAAATGGAGAGAGGAGGAAAAGACAGAGAGAGAGAAAGATAGATACCTGCAGACCCGCTTCACCGCCTGTGAAGCGACTCCCCTGCAGGTAGAGAGCTGGGGGCTCGAACCAGGATCTTTACACCTGTCCTTGTGCTTTGTGCCACCTGTGCTTAACCTGCTGCGCCTGATTTCAAGACTTTTCAAGAGTTCTTGGTCAGTGAATAAACTAAATTTACTGCATTCATTACCCTGTGTTATCTCTATCTTATATATAGAATGGAGATGATTTGGACTTAACAATGGTATTTTTGGAAGCCATTTCTGCACAGAGACGATATCCATCATTTACTTGCATATGGAAGCCATAAATGGATACCAATCAACTCACAGTAAGTGTCTCCACTACACATATATTCATAAATTCCTAGTAGTCAAATCCCAATATTGCCAGTCATTCCATATACTGCAATAGGTGTGAATATGTTTTGTAGCAAAAGTCAGAGTGCAAAGAGACTATGGTCTCAAGAAATTATGGCTAAAAATGCATTATTTTGCTATTAACATGTAAGCAGACTTTAGGCTGCTCAGCAAGGACCCTAGAATGAAAGTGAGGTCTTGAGCTTTAAGCATCATCAGTTTCAGAGAAATTCAAAGTAATATTTTGGCTCAAATATGGATCTTGTTATGCAGATTTATCCACAAGTGGGAAAATAATAAAAATATATACACATAAAACTAGATTGCTAGATCATGTCTGACTCTTGGTCATTGTAAAGTAGTCACAATTTACCTCTGCCAACTGAGCAGAAAAAATATTCATATTACACCTTTCTACTATACTATTTCTCATTTGTGTGTGTGTGTGTGTGTGTGTGTGTGTGTGTGTGTGTGTGTGTGTGTGTGTGAATATGTATTTGTTCTCAAGCACAGTTGAATGAACCCATGTTAATTCAAACAAGAGAGGTTATGGCTGGGAGAGCAAATTTGTCTTCTTTCTAGATGTAAGAAAAAATTCAAATAGAAGCAGCAGATACAAAAATATTATATTTTGTGCTATATATTGGTTTATACATGCATAATAAAAACAAACAAACAAACCATTAAGTAGAGAGGTTAATTATGTCCTAGCTAGCCAGAATTTCTATTTTTAAAAATAGGCCAGCAACTGGGGTAGAAATCACATACATTGAGATGCCTTCTAGTGTAGACAGAAATAAGGTATCCTCTGAATTAAAAAAAAGAAAGAAAGAAGGGAAAAGAAAAAGAAAAGAAATGTAGAAAGTAGTCTTGACAGAAATACAGTAAGAATGTGAAAATAAAAAATTGATTTTTTTAGTCCTTTAGGATCGGACCTGCACATGCATGATTCTACCATTCTTGGGTCACTTTTCATTCAGAGGACAGAGACATAGAGAGAAACATGCCTCCCCCTATTACACACACACACACACACACTATATGGCACTCCCCAACCAAACACATGCCCTATCAATTTAACTATTTCTCTGATTCACAATTTAGCAAATTCATATATCTGTATGTCTTATCCTATAATGTATTGAAAATAATAAAAGCACAGTAAAACCTATGGTGAGGAAAAAAGTTTTAGATTAAGAGAAAAGAAATAAATTATAAAAATCATATCACTGTACCAAGACTGTGCCTAATCTGTCAGCTCATGTTCTTCCTAGTGTCAAGATTTCACTGTGTGAGTTGGAGACAATAGACTCTGAAAATATACAGCCTGGGTACTTTCACCACCCCTTTATTTGATGAATATCATTGGACACCTTTCTGACTTGATTAAATCATCTGTGAGTTAAAGATTGTTAATGGACCCCGTCTAAGGGACTGGTAGTGACCCATCTGAAGATCTTAGAATTACGAACAACACAAAGTGCAAACTCAATCTTAACCATATTTATAATGAAGTCTTTGTCTTTGTAGCTTGTGCTACTTTAGCTTGACTGTTTACTTCACTAGACTTTATTGTGATTTAATTACACTTAGACCCATCAAAGTCTGCATCTCCCTGGAGACATGCAGTTAGATGTAGGAATCAGTTCTCTTTGGGGGAACCTTAGTCAATTTATCTTTGAAAAAAATTGGTTTTTTTTTCTGCTGCTTTGATACTGATGATCATCTCCTTGTGCTTTTGGCAGTTGTTTTAATTTCTTTATCTATCTGACCTATTCAAGCATCCCTTTACCTTCTGTCTGTCCTTATACTCACAAGGGAAGCTATTTAAAAACTTTAAATAGTAATGCAAAGATGTATGTCCAAGTTTCTTAGACAATATTTATTTATTTGAGAAAAGAGAACATAGTCACTGTCAATACATGCAAAATGTTTGCCCAAGTACTGACAACAAAATTGTGCATGTTCTCTGTGATTTTATCAAAGTTTTTTAGCACGAGATTGGGACAAAGTGACCAGACAACATAAAAGGATCTTGAGACTGGGGAAGCAAGTCAGGTTTTCTTTTTTTTTTTTTTTCACTCTTACTAATTTTAGTCTCTTTTATTAGTGATTTAATAATGACTAACAAGATGGTAGGATAAGAGGTGTGAAATTACATATAATCCCCACTATCAGAGTTCTGTATACCATACCCTCTAATAGAAGGTTCCCTATTCGTTATCCTTCTGGGAGTATGGATGAAAGAAAAATCTTTATGGGAAGCAGAAGGTGGGTTATCTGACTTTTGTAATTGTTTCTCAGATGAGCATGGTCATTGGCAAGTTGATCCATATCCCGAGACTGTTCTGTCTTTCCCTACTGGAGTAGGGCTCTGGAGAGGAGAGATTTCAGGACACAATGGTGAGGTTGTCTGCCTACGAAAATCAGGATGGCAACATGGTAGTGTCTACAACTTGGTAGCTGAAAAGTGGTAAGACATAGAGCTGGGACAATTTTCTTAATAAACAGGAACTTAAAAGTAAGGATAGAGCAGATAGAAGTAAGGGTCTTCAAATGGGGAGAAGCTAGAAAATCTACCTTAGGTATATTCCAAGGGGCCTGTGGCTTTAGTAATTTTTGCCTAAGCCCAATTATTAATATGCAGGTAGGCTAAAAATATTGTCTGGGAAGATGGTGTGTGAGTGGAGAATAGGACAAGAAAGCTGGATCTGGCCAGAGAATTGTGGGACTATATGAAAGCTTAGTAGAGCTTAGGGGAGCTCTCCCATCCTTGGATGGAAGTCTAGAAAGACACCCCACTTGTTAGTCTCTCTCATCATAGAGGTGAGCCAAGAGGGAAAAAGTCTCCCAGACTAAGCTTTCCTTGTTAGCCTCTCAAGCCCACAGAGATCTCACAGTTTCTCCTTGCTAGTGGCAGGCCACATGGCTGCCTGCTTTAAGGTTCATTTACTCAAAGTTCACCTCACCTTCTGATGACAAAGGAGAACACAACTTATCACACACTCCTAACAGTGCCCTTTGATGTCCTTAATTTGCATCAAACCTTGCTTATCTTCTCTCTACCTCGCCTTAACTGGTTTAACCCCTATTCTCCTCTCAAAGGCCTCTGGGTAACTAAATGCCTGCATCAGGAGACTAATTATCTTGACCTTTATGTATCTGCATTAATTCTTGTCATACCAGCCCCCTACTATAGGGGCAAGCTGACCTGTAAGAAACCTGTAATTTCTGACGTATTTGAAAAATGTTCTTTGTTTAACTTTCTCTCTCTCTCTATATATATATACAAGCCTTCCCCCAAATAAAGAAGAGTGTTCCAATTCTCCCACGTGTCCCTTGCCTATATCATTGCATCTCTTGAACTAGCGAGAAAGAACAGGTTAGCTTACCTTTGTTGCTAAGAGTCACTCTGCGGGAGCCCCAGCAGAAAATAGCTCCCAAATATGAGGAAAGTATATTAATACTATGAACTGTGAACCCCAATAATGACCCAGGGCTCCTATCTATTCATATTTAGCACAGGAGCCTATGTAACCTCTGTGTCTCAGTCAGTCTCAGCTTGCAGTCCATGCTCACAACCAGGAGCATTCTATTTTAGGACCTATCTTCTTTAAGTAGCAGAATAGATTTTACCATGCCTGTCTTATACTCAAAGCCTTGGATTCAATATCTGACACCATCTGAAAGAGCAACAAAGAAAAATCAAGTGGATGATGGAATAGTGCTTTGATATATTTTCCTTCCCCCAAAACCTCCCCTTGCCTCTCTTTCTCTTTTACTTTTTATTTCTTTCTATCTCATAAAAATAATGATAATAATAGGACAATGAAGATATCTCAGTACTAGAATACAAACCCAGCACTAAAATAAAACAAAAAGAACTTTAGACTTGAGAAAGCTTTGCCACTAGCACATGCTGCTAAAAATATGTGGTTTTTCACTGGAGTAAAACTAACATTTAACAACAAAAAGAAAAGTATTAAAAGTCACAGAATTTGGAAACTAAACAACATACTCCTTAAGAACCACTGGGTCAGAGACTCACTCAAGCAAGAAATTCAAATGTTCCTGGAAACAAATGAAAATGAAGACACAACCTATCAAAATATTTGGGACACAGCTAAAGCAGTACTGAGAGGGAAACTTATAGCCATACAATCACATATTAAACACCAAGAAGAAGCCCAAATGAATGACCTTACTGCACACCTCAAGGACTTAGAGGAAGAGGAACAAAAGAACCCTAAAGCAACCAGAAGGACAGAAATCACTAATGTTAGAGCAGAAATAAACAACATCAAAAATAAAAGAACCATACAAAAGATCAATGAAGCCAAATATTGGTTCTTTGAAAGATTAAACAAAATTGACAAACCCCTAGCCAGACTCACCAAACAAAAAAGAGAGAAGACTCAAATTAATAGAATTGTAAACGATGCAGGAGATATCACAACTGACACCACAGAAATCCAGAGAATCCTGTGAAACTTCTATAAAGAACTATATGCCACCAAGCTAGAGAATCTGGAAGAAATGGAACAATTTCTAGAAGCATATGCCCTTCCAAAACTGAACCAAGAAGAACTACAAAATCTAAATGCACCAATCACAGACAAAGAAATTGAAACCGTTATTAAGAATCTCCCCAACAACAAAAGTCCTGGACCAGATGGCTTCACAAATGAATTCTACAAAACTTTCAGGAAACAGTTAGTACCCATACTTCTTAAGCTTTTCCATAAGATTGAAGAAACAGGAATACTCCCTTCCACCTTCTATGAAGCCAACATCACCTTGATACCAAAAGCTGACAGGGACAGAACAAAAAAGGAAAACTACAGACCAATCTCTCTGATGAACATAGATGCCAAAATATTAAACAAGATCTTGGCCAACCAGATACAGCAACATATCAAAAAGATTGTTCATCATGACCAAGTGGGATTCATCCCAGGAATGCAACGCTGGTTCAACATCAGTAAGTCAATCAATGTCATTCACCACATCAATAAAAGCCAAAAACCACATTATTATCTCAATAGATGCAGAGAAAGCCTTTGACAAAATCCAACACCCATTCATGCTCAAAACTCTACAAAAAATGGGAATAGATGGGAAATTCCTCAAGATAGTGGAGTCTATATATAGCAAACCTACAGCCAACAATCATACTCAATGGACAGAAACTGAAATCATTCCCCCTCAGATTGGGGACTAGACAGGGCTGTCCACTGTCACCATTAATCTTCAACATAGTATTGGAAGTTCTTGCCATAGCAATCAGGCAAGAGAAAGAAATCAAAGGAAGACAGATTGGAAGGGAAGAAGTCAAGCTCTCACTATTTGCAGATGATATGATAGTATACATAGAAAAACCTAGAGAATCCAGCAGAAAACTACTGGAAGTTATTAGGCAATATAGCAAGGTATCAAGCTACAAAATCAATGTACAAAAATCAGTGGCATTTCTTTATGCAAACACTAAATCTGAAGAAGAAGACATCCAGAAATCACTCCCATTTACTGTTTCAGCAAAATCAATCAAATACCTAGGAATAAAGTTGACCAAAGAAGTGAAAGACTTGTATGCTGAAAACTATGAGTTGCTACTCAAGGAAATAGAAACTGATACCAAGAAATAGAAATATATGCCATGCTCATGGATTGGAAGAATAAGTATCATCAAAATGAATATTCTCCCCAGAGCCATATACAAATTTAATGCAATGCCCATCAAAGTTCCACCAAGCTTCTTTAAGAGAATAGAAAAAAACACTACAATCATTTATCTGGAACATGAAAACACCTAGAATTGCCAAAACCATCTTGAGGAAAAGAAACAGAAATGGAGGCATCACACTCCCAGATCTCAAACAATATTATCATCAAAACAGCATGGTACTGGAACAAAAATAGGCACACAGACCAGTGGAACAGAATTGAAAGCCCGGAAATAAATACCCACACCTATGGACATCTAATCTTTGATAAGGAGGCCCAAAGGATTAAATGGGAAAAGGAGGCTCTCTTCAATAAATGGTGCTGGGAAAACTGGGTTGAAACATGCAGAAGAATGAAATTGAACCACTTTATCTCACCAGAAACAAAAATCAACTCCAAATGGATTAAAGACCTAGATGTCAGACCAGAAACAATCAAATACTTAGAGGAAAACATTGGTAAAACACTTTCCCACCTACACCTCAAGGACATCTTTGATGAATCAAACCCAACTGTAAGGAAGACTAAAGCAGAAACAAACCAATGGGACTCCATCAAATTGAAAAGCTTCTGCACATCCAAAGAAACTATTAAACAAACAAAGAGACCCCTCAAAGAATTGGAGAAGATCTTCACATGCCAGATATCAGACAAGAAACTAATCACCAAAATATATAAAGAGCTCAGCAAACTTAGCACCAAAAAAGCAAATGACCCCATCCAAAAATGGGCAGAGGATATGAACAACACATTCACTACAGAGGAGATCCAAAAGGCTAACAAACATGAAAAACTGCTCTAGGTCACTGAATGTTAGAGAAATGCAAAGTAAGACAACATTAAGATACCACCTCACTCCTGTAAGAATGACATACAACAAAAAGAACTGCAGCAACAAATGCTGGAGAGGTTGTGGAGACAGAGGAACCCTTTCACATTGCTGGTGGGAATGTAAATTGGTACAGCCTCTGTGGAGACCAGTCTGGAAAACTCTCAGAAGGCTAGCCATGGACCTTCCATATGATCCAGTAACTCCTCTCCTGGGGTTATCCCCCAAGGACTCCATAACACCCAACCAAAAAGAGGTGTGTATTACTATGTTCATAGCAGCACAATTCATAATAGCTAAAACCTGGAAGCAACCCAGGTGCCCAACAACAGATGAGTGGCTGAGAAATCTGTGGTATATATACACAATGGGATACTATGCAGCTATCAAGAACAATGAACCCACCTTCTCTGACCCATCTTGGACAGAGCTAGAAGGAATTATGTTAAGTGAGCTAAGTCAGAAAGATAAAGATGAGTATGGGATGATCCCACTCATCAACAGAAGTTGACTAAGAAGATATGAAAGGGAAACTAAAAGCAGGACCTGACCAATTCGTAAGTAGGGCACCAAAGTAAAAACCCAGTGGTGAGGGGTAGACATGCAGCTTCCTGGGCCAGTGGGGGGGGGGAGTGGGTGGGAGGGATGGGTCACAGTCTTTTGGTGGTAGGAATGGTGTTTATGTACACTCCTCGCAAAATGTAGACATATAAATCACTAGCTAATTAATTTGAGAGGGGGAAAATCAATTGTATGTCTCAAAGTTTTGCAAAACACAAACAATCTTTTTAATATATAGGCTGTGTATTTGATATGCGGACTCTCTCAAAAGGCTAGACCAAGTAGATCAGAAGCAACCAATAGCACAGCTATATACAAGATACTGGGTACTGTAAGCAAACCCTAACAAAAGGACTTTTCAAAGTTAACCCAATTACCAAATAATGTGATGATAACATTAACTATCTATTGTCTTTTTGAACCCTAAGACTGCAGGAACCTCACATCTCCACTATAGAGCCCCTACATCCCCCAGTCCTGGAACCTTTGGATAGGGCCCACTTTCCCATATGCCTCTCCCAATCTATACCAAATAATATTGCATCCGCAGATCACAACCTAACCAATGCAACGATTGCCACCTCAACATGCTTCACTTCAGACTGTGTCCAGAGACTTCATGGGTGGAATGACAACCCTTCAGCTTCATTACTCGGGTGAGACCTTTCCTTTCATAGTATACTCTAATTTCATCTCAGGTGGTTCACTTTCTAACAAAGTCCCAAAACCTAGATATATACCAGTTTCTGTGAGAGAGAGCATATCTTCACACGTATCTATAAACTACTGCAAAATATATACCTGAAAGCAGAAGTACACTAGAGTTTGCAAGTGAGTACCCTCCTAACACTTCCTCTCCACTATTCCAAGCTTTGGGTCCATGATTGCTCAACAATTTGTTTGGCTTCGTATGTTAACTCTCTTTTCAGTCACCAGGTTCCAGATATCATCAGGACGCTGGCCAGGATTACCTGGACTGAAGACCCCACCAATATTTCCTGAAGCTCTGCTTCCCCAGAGACCCACCCTACTAGGGAAAGAGAGAGGCAGACTGGGAGTATGGACTGACCAGTCAACGCCCAAGTTCAGCGGGGAAGCAATTACAGAAGCCAGACCTTCTACCTTCTGCAACCCACAATGACCCTGAGTCCATGCTCCCAGAGAGATGGAGAATGGGAAAGCTATCAGGGGTGGGGATGGGATATGGAGATTGGGTGGTGGGAATTGTGTGGAGTTGTACCCCTCCTACCCTATGGTATTGTTAATTATTCCTTTCTTAAATAAAATAAAATAAAATAAAATAAAATAAAATAAAATAAAATAAAATAAAAAACATAAAAAATGTGGTTTTTAACTACAGAATCAAGTCCATATGGATAAAATCATCCTTGAGAATATATTTTCTATTTTTGAGAAAGGCATATCCTAGGTGTGTGATGGAAAGGACATTGAATCATTCCCAGGTTTCTCTAGGGATCACTCAGCAGTATTTTAATTTTTTGTAAAACGTCTGTCTTGGTGCAGGAACGTAAAGAGTTGAGTCACTGATCAGAAAAAAATTACAATAGTGTCACCTCCCTAATGTGAAGTAAAGTTTAATTCTTATAAATAAACTCTGTGGCCAGAAAGCATTATCAATAAGACAAATATGTGTAATTTCCCTTTGAACTATTTTACTTTTTCAGTTTGTAATTGGACACTTAGAACTTAAAAAAAAAAAAATCCAGGCATTGTCTCCTAGGAAGCTATCCAAAGATTACCAAAAAAAATTTAAAAAAATACCATCCAGAGGCATATATGTAAATCTATGTTTACAACAGCACAATATGTCACAGCTAAAACTTGAAACAACTGAGATGATCACAGCCCAATAATAGACAAGTGCTAAGAAAATTGTAATATATGGGGGCCAGATGGTGACACACCTGTTTAAGTGCACACATTACAGCGCACAAGGACTTTGGGTTTAAGCCCCTGGTCCACACCTGCAGGGAGAAAACTTCACAAGTGGTGAAGTGGAGCTGCAAGTTTAGAAACGCTCATATTGGCTGATCTTATTCACAGGTGGGAACAAAAAAAAAAAAAAAGGGAAAAGGAAGGGAAAATACAAGGGGAAACCTAGACTGGATAAGTTATACTGCAGCAAAGGAAAGAAAACAGAGGTAAAAGAGGTGGGTGGAGCATTGGGAGAGTTGTGGAGAAGGACCTCGGAGGGTGGTGAGGTCCGTGCACACATCTACTGCAAAGAGTTAAGAGGTTGTACTCCTGTGTTAACAACTGTCCTGAAAACTGTTTCTCCAATAAAGCAACCTCAGAATAAATCCTAGACAATATGAAACAAGTTATTTCTGTCATTCATTTAATAACATTCTAACTTATATTACCATTATTTTTTCTACTGAAAGATGCTAATCAATAACAGACAAAGGTAAATTGATTTTAAGCAAAATGCAAAATACCAGGTCAGGTTCTTCCTTTTAGTTTGAATTGAATGCTAGGCAGCAAAAATTTGAGGATTCAGGATGGTCTGGCCAGAGACACCAGCTGGATTGCAAAAACTTTAAATCTAATGTCCATATGATGTGGAAAAGCACTGATTATATCTTACATGTTTGATAACACAGATTAAAACGAGGAAGGCTGGAAGCTGGGGTATGGGCCATGAATTAGCACAAAGAGGACATATATGTGATGTTTCACTTTAAAGTTATATAACGTTATAATGCCATAATACTTACGAAATAAAAACTACTTTATACCAACATAACTCAATATCCACCTTAGACTTATTCTGAGAAGCTCTAATACTATTCAACTAAAACAAAAGCCCTTCCTCCCTACCAAACCATAACTTTTCTCTGCAGTGCTGTTAAAAGAACAGATTCATTTGTGAAGCCTAAGAAAAATGAAAGTTACTTGAAATACTTATTCACAAACTCAAAGCATACACATTCATGCACATATGCATGGATGTCCAACCACAGCCCAAACCTCTGTTTGCTGCACTTCTTATTATCCACTTCACCAGGCTACAGCTGTTTGGTAATTGTGGTTCTACTACTCCTTCCATAGTGCTAAGTGACAAATGGGAGTGACTGCCACAATAGAACTCCTCTGTGAATTGTCCAGTAAAAGGAATGATACTGCTATCATAAAAACAAGGGAGGAAAACTACCTTTGAAGCCTATTTAACTACTCCCTCTTTGAAGTGGTTAAAAATACATCGACTGGAAAATGTGGCATGATCTCTTTTTTTGTGTGTATAGCCACTAAAGGGACTGATGAGACATTTCAATGAAAGTAAAATATTGAAAAGAAAAAAAAAAAAGGAAGAATGAAAGAGAGGGAAGGGGAACGAAGGAATGAAATGGCCAAATGCATTGAGAGTGATGATGATCCCAACTGGTTGAAAATAGTATTTCATTGGCAGAAACTAATTAAAATTGTATTTTAAATGGTCAGATCTCAAATCTGCTATGACTTTTGTTTTACTTGCTACTGCATCTGAATTTTAACTCAATTCTAAATAAAATAGCATCCCTTCAGTGATAGAGACTTTCCTTCAGTCAGTTTGGTTCTTGACTGTTTCTTTTTCCCCAATATTATTCCCAAGGAACTTTATCTAATATCCACAAACTGAAGTCCTAGAGAGAGCTCAAGCTATTGATATTTACTGATAACTGGTGTAATTTTCCATTTTTCACAACTGAAAACACACACACATTTATTTTTAGGAGACAAACATATCAACTATTGATTTTCCTATATCCTTCTCTGTAATATCACCCCAAGTATAGTGACTACAAGTCCCATACCCTTTTAAAGTACACACAATTCATGGTGTAACAACAAGCCATACAGTGTTAAGGAAAACCTATGGAGATCTCTAAAACAGTCTCTTCCTGTAGCTACATGGTGCAGGTGTTTATTTTCTGAAGACTTTCTTCTACAATGCATATCTCCATTGCTCTCCTACTGCCAAGTATAATATATTAACAAAGGGGAATTCTAACACTACACCCACAGTGCCACCTAAAACAACCCAGAAAAAGTCCTCAGGCAAACTGTAAAGACATAAAACAGAACCCCTTAAAGAAAACGAGACAGCATGAAGAAGTAGACAAAGAATTTTGAAGATTCATGATATGAATAAGTAAAGATAGCCAGTTTAGCACAGAAAAATTCAAAATAGAAAGACAGATTCAGGGAGGTGGGGTTCCAGGACTCTTTGGTAAAGTCATCTGTCCAGTGAAAGCAGGTTGGTGTTATAGTAGCATCTGCAACTTGGTGGCTGAAAATTATTAAAACATTAAGCAGAAAAAAGTGTTTAATAATCAGGAACCTAATGCTAAGAGTATAGCAGAAGAGATTTGGGGTCTTCATGTTGGAGGAAGCTCCTAAGTCTATTTTAGGTTTGTTTACTTTTAAAGTGTGCTTAAGTACAAGTGACCAAGCATGTTTGTTCTGCTGTCTTTGTTTCTGTGGATAAGGAATAGAGAGGCATTGTCTAATGTCTGTTTATACTTTTGGTTTTTTTTTTTTTTTGCTGTCCCAGATAATAAGTGCAGGATCTTACATATGAGCTATACCATTATGGCCTCTCTGGGTCATTTTTTAAATTTTTATTTATTTATTGGGGGAGCAGGATCAGAGACATTCAGAACATCACTCATTTATTTATTTATTTATTTATTTATAGCTGGCACACTGGTCAGCTCGGGTTTATGGTGGTGCTTGGGAATGAATCTGGAACTATGGTTTCTCAGGCAAGAAGATCTTTTTCATAATTATTATGATGTCTCTCAACCCCCTGAGCCAATTCTGACACTCTTAAATTCCACCCCGTCTTTTTTTTTTTTTGAATAAGAAATAATATTTCTCAGCACTTCTTCACCATCTCTGGGCTCCCTTTATAGTAGGTATGGTGCCACTATGTAGTGCTGGGATTTTATCCTAGGGTCTCTAGTGTGAGAAGACACAGGCCTTACTTAGAAAGCTCCAACCTGGGGATTTCCGTAGGTGGGGCTACAGATCATCAGCAGCTGTGTTTCTCTCCTCTCCTGGGTCAGCTAGGAATACCAAAGGAGATCACCTAGGACCACAACAAGAAAGGAACAGAACAATTTAAGGAACCCACCAAATCAACAGTGAGTACAAACACGTGTGGCTCATGGACAGAGAGGAACCTAGGGAGAGATTAAGTGGCTGGTAACAGTCTGGCAGTTTACCAGTTGAGATACCAACTCCAGTCTGTTTCACAAGGGAACAGCTGAAGGGAGGAGAGGACTCCCTTAAGACTCACCAAATGCAACTGTGATTCTCCATTGCTACTGCCCTCAGTATCTGGGGAAGCATGGGGGAAGCCCTTGGCTGACACTAGGGGACAGAGAACTAACCAGGAAACTCAAGAGAAGATATATACCTAGGTAGCCTAGCAGTGGGGCTGTGAGAGTCTCTTTGCATAACCACTGTATTATCTCTGCCCCACCCTGCTTTACCTCTTGGTCAGGAGTGAGGGATTAAGCTAAAAAGCCTACTTATAGTTTAAAGCCCTCAGGCTCCCATAGCCTACAGAGAAGAAAAAGAACAAAAGAGGCTTTTAAGCCAGTGAGCTCCAATTTAGGGATTAAAATAATATTGAAACAACTGTCAATTTCCACAACAGTGAAGCCTTTAATTACCTTGAGAGTTTGTTTGGAGGTTGTAGCAGGGGAGTGCAGCTACTGATATACCCTCAACAGAAGACCGGTGTGTCTATATTTGGAGAAGGCCTTCCTCTTCAACCTAGCGCACAGCTTTGGGAGGGACACACATATAGCTGTGAGGTAGGAAGGAGACACCCACCTAGCCAACCAGATCAGCCTAATCAACACAGGAGATCAATGGGGTGAAAGATGTCACAGACAGATTTCCCTCACATCCAAGCCTTTAATTACCTTACTTAGACACACGTCAATCCAGGCAAGAGTGATCTGTAACTTGAAAAGTACTGAGAAAGGGATCTCATAACATACTATATAGAATGGTTAAACCAACAAGAAGAAATATTGGAGAAATGAACCAGGACAAGAGTTCAGTTAAAAGCCCCCCAAAGATTGAAGCACAAAATAATGAGGTCAACATCCAAACACTAGTTAAGGCAATAATAACAGGAGTGAGTAAAGAGTTTGAAAGAATTGTCATCAGAAATGCAGAAACAACCAATGAGATTCTGGAAGACAGCACTAGTTATCTCAAGGTTATTAGAGAGCTAAAAGCTGAAAATAGCTGAGCTAAGACCATAACTAGCTGAACAAACTAAAACAGTATCAGAACAGGGTAACAAAATAGATGAACTCCAGAAAACAGTAGAGGGGAGAGAGAATAGAAAAAATGAGGCTGAAGACAGAATTAGCAAGATCGAGGACAAATTAGAGACAACTAAAAAAGAAATAAGAGATCTCAAAAAGAGATTAAGAGAAACTGAAAACAACAAAAGAGCCCTGAGATGACTTCAAAAGAAAATATGCATTATTAGCTAAACAGAGGAAGAAAGAGAGGGAGGGGAAGAAAGCATTCTTTTTTTTTTTAAAGTGTTTTATTTATTTATTTGATGGAGACAGAGAGAAACTGAGAAGGAAGGGGAAGGGAGAGAGGGAGAGAGAAAGAGAGACACATGCAACACTGCTTCACCATTTTATTTTATTTTATTATTTTTTTTTTACCAGAGCACTGTTCAGCTCTGGCTTATGGTGGTGCGGGGGACTGAACCTGGGACTTTGGAGCCTCAGGCATGAGAGTCTGTTTGCATAACCATTATGCTATCTACCCTCCATCCTGGGAAGAAAGAATTCTTAAAGCTATAATAGCTGAGAAATTCTCTATTCTAGACAACATAAAAGACATAAAGGTTAAAGAAGTCCAAAGGGTTCCAAATAGAATTAACCCAGACTTAAAGACAGCAAGACACATCATATTTAGAATTGAATGGAATAAGGATAAAGAAAGGATCCTGAAGGCTGCAAGAAATAAAACAGTCACCTACATAGGAAAACCCATAAGATTACTTCACACAAACACTACAGGTCAGAAGAGATTGGCAAGATATCTTTTGAGTGCTCCATGAGAAAGGCTTTCAACCAAGACTACTGTATCCTGTGAGACTGTCATTCAGACTAGGTGGAGGTCTAAAAACCTTCTCAGAGAAGCAACAGTTGAAAGAATCAACTATCATCAAGCCTACCCTCAGAAAAGTTCTGAAACTTCACCTATAAACAGTCAGACTACCATAAATATACCATATATCAGAACACTCTAAAAATCCACACCACCCCCCAAATCTAGGTCTTCTTTCAGTATCATATACCAAGATCAAGGCCTTCTCCCCATTACTCCCATCCCTTCCTTCTCCAGAATCCTATATTTTGATGCAATATACCAAAACCACAAAACTAAATCAATGGGACTATCTTAACTTGAAAAGTTTCTGCACAGCAAAAATAACAACCACCAGAAAAGACAAACTTCTTATGGAATGGGAGAAGATCTTTACATGTCCTGTATTAGGTAAAGGGATAAAAGCAAAAATATACAAAGAACTCACCAAACTCAACAACAGCAGCAAAAGGAATGATTTTATCCAAAATGAGAAAAGTATATGGATATAATTTTCACTGAAAAAGAGTTCCAAAAGGCCAACAGAAATATACATATACACACACACATATATATACATATATGCATATATATGTATATATATATCAATCAATGATAATCAGAGAAATGCAAATAATACAATAATGAAATATCACTTTACAACTCTAAGCATGTCATACATTAGAAAGGACAGTACAAAGTGTTGGCAAGTATGTGGAGGGAAAGTAATGCTTCAGCACTGCTGGTGGGAATGCAAATTGTAGAAAACAGGAGACTTCTCAGAACTTTAGAAATGAACCTACCCAAGATTAGACAATGGTATATGTGATAACATTTGCCTTTGCTTGTTGGTATGCTTCTAAAAACCTCTTTTGTTCATTTGGTTTAATCCCCCCTGCTTAACACTATTCTATTTACATAACCACTTCATTCTATTTACATAACCGCTGTTAACAAGCACCACCCTCCCTCCAGGGAATTGGTGGTTCAGTGGTAGAATTCTTGCCTGCTCCACCTCCTCTCCTTGTCATACCCTGATTTTCACCAGTCACTTTTCTCTCCACCCTCTCTGCATCGTATCCTGTTCCCACCCTACTGGGCTAGTATATTTATAAGGACAAGATTGTTTGTAGCTATGAGTTTAGCTTAGCTTGGTATAGATTGCGCTGTGTCCTGCATGAATAAAGAGATACTGCGTACAGCTCAACCATGAGTCCCTGGTCGTCTGTTACCCGCCCGTGAAGCCAGCCAGTCGAAAACAACATTTGCTCAGCATAGTCCACAGCAACACAAGGAGGTGTCATCAAGCATAGAAAAGTGTCATACAGAATGGGTTAAAACTGGTTTATGAGTTTCCTGGAGATGATGTTCATCAACTTGCTTTAGACATCTGGGTTATAGATTCTTTATTAACCATACAGCTTAAGATGTAGTGGTTCTAATAACATTGAAGTAGAAAGTGTAGATTAATTTAAAGAACATAATAACGGGGGAACAATTATAGAAGTCAAACCTTCCGCCTTCTGCATCCCACAATGACCTTGGGTTCATACTCGCTGAGGGTTAAAGAACAGGAAAGCTATCAGGGGAGAGGACGGGATACAGAATTCTGGTGGTGGGAATTGTGTGGAGTTGTACCCCTCTTATCCTATGGTTTTGTCAATGTTTCCTTTTTATAAATAAAAAACAAAAAAAAATAAAGAATGTAATAAAATGCCTAGAAATAGTCTTTTCCACAAAAGACTTATGATTCAAAGATATGACAGGTGTATATAACTCTCTAGTTATAGAAGAACATAATTTTGAAAAACACTATTACCGAAGACAGATATATTTTAGATTACATTTGTCTTAATTACATAGTAAAATGGAGACACCTCCTAAACATGATTGAAATATGGTCACAAATCAGTGCATGTATTTAATATTTGAATTGTCAGATATATAATCTTTTAAATTTTTTCATAAAAATGATAAAGAGAAAACACCATTTTATACAAGTTCATATAACAAACTCCCGGTATAAGAAAGATCTTGGGTATTTAAATTGATCTTATTTTTTTAAATATAAACAAGCCTATAAAAGTACATGAATAGCATTATTAGGAATATAAATTTAACTTTTTTAAATATAGAAATCTGTAACCATCACAACTAGAATAAAAATAACGTTGAGCAAATCTGTTTTCAAAAATTAAAAAAAAGGAATGATAAAGATAGATAATATTAGGACAACATTTAGAATTCTGTATCTGCTATTTAGCTATAACTGAGAGTAAAGCACGGGTCTCTGTTAATAGTAATAGATTAATATTTTCATATTATTCCATCTATTATAGTAAGTAAAATGGTATACAATTTTCAAACAGTAATAGAACAATTAAAGGGGAAAAAGAATGAAATAAGATCTTTGAATATCCAGTTATATATAGAAAATAAAAATATGAAAGAAAAAATTTACAGGGTCCAGGTGGTGGCACACCTGGTTGAGCACTCACGTTATAATGATCAAGGACCCAGGTTCAAGGCCCTGGTCCCCATTTGCAAGGGGAAAGCTTTAGGAGTGGTGAAGCAGTGTTGTGGGTGTCTCTCTGTTTCTCTCCATATCACTCCATCCTTTTCGATTTCTGGCTGTCTCTATCTAAAAATAAATAAATAAAAGTAGTAACAAAATTTAAAGAAAAAGTACACATTTACAATAAAATTATATATATATTACAGTTAGATAGGGGAGAAGTTCCAGAGTGACTACCATCTAATGGTTCCGGGATTACTCCCTGTGAAATGGAGTCAAAATAAGAATCAACAACATGAAATTCATGAACCAACAATTATAAAAATCAACCTTGAAATACAGAAAATCAAAAGGCAGAGAAAGAAAAGCACAGGGGACACTGGAGAGGAGACAGTTATAAACCAAGAGTTCCCTGTTCAGATTCGCTAGACCCCAATCCCTGCACCACTATCTGCATCTGCAAGCCTGCTGGATCTTATGCTCAGAGCCAGGAGAGAATCTTCCACTCCAAGGTAGCTGGTTTCAACCTGCCTGTGCTGACATTAGGAAGGGTCTCAGCTAACCCCTTTACTCACTCAGAAGCCCATGGAGGCGGAGCTGGGCCCCAGCCCAAGCTACACTGTGAACTGGGGCATCTACACCCTAGTTCCTGTAGGAATACCTTGGAGCCAGAACTGAGCCCCCAATCCAGGCTCTATCGTGATCTGCGAACAGCCAGATCCATCCCCATGTATGCCAGAGCTGTCCCTCTTCCTCTTCACCCATCCACTGTGCTCTGAAGAGAGAAGAACGAAAGAACGAAAGAACGAAAGAAAGAAAGAAAGAAAGAAAGAAAGAAAGAAAGAAAGAAAGAAAGAAAGAAAGGGAGAAAGAAAGAAAGAAAGAAAGAAAGAAAGAAAGAAAGAAAACTATGTTAATAGTAGCACAAGCTGTAATCACCAAAAACTGGAAGCAACCCAGATGTTCAAGGACAGATGAGTGGCTAAAAATCTGTGGTATAAGTACAGGGTGAAATACTGCCACTAAGCCACTTCCAGAGTCCCTACAATGCTGTTTTACATGATTGTATAGGTTTATATTGTAGTATATATTACAGTTTTATATTTAATTCGCTAATTGATAGACTATTTCATCTTCATTCATCCATCCATTTCATCTTTCATGTATATGTGTTTATCTATCTTAAGCAACAGCAAACTACAACAATATAGTTACATTTTTGTGTGTACCCTCAGCCAATTCTGCAGAACAAACCCTGAGCAAATTAAGAATAAGATAAACAAATCAACTTATAATAAGTTATAATAAGAACAGTAAGCAGTTGTTCTAAACAGACATCCCATCAAACAATTGGCATATAAGCATTTGAGATAGACATTCAACATTTTCTGTAATTAGGGAATACAAATTAAAACAGCAGGGAGATACTATTATACCTGTTAGACGGTATAATATCCAAGACATTGACAATGCCAAATGTTGGCAAAGACCTGGAACAACAGAATTCTCATTCACTGCTGGTGTGACAACAAAATAATATAGCCACTTTGGAAGAAAATTCAGTAGTATGCTGAGCAGATAAACAATTTCAGCATAAGCTCTTCTACTCATGTCCATAGGTATTTACTCAAATGAGTGGAAAAGATGTCAACACAAAAATATGCATATGAGTGCCTACAGCAGTTTTACTCATAATTGCCCCCAAATTAGAAGAGATCAAGCATTTTTAATAAATAGATAAACACATATATGCAATGGAGTGTTATTTCATGATAAAAAGGAATAAGCTATAAAGTCACCAAAATACATCCATCAACATTTTCTACTAAACTTTAACTTTTCACTGTGAATCCACCACTCCTGGTGAACATTTTTTTCCCACTTTATTGGATAGGACAGAGATAAATTGAGAGGAGGGGACATGAGGGAGAGAGAATAATAAGTATCTGCAGACCTGCTTTATCATTTGTGAAGCACCACCCCCCTCACCTCCCTGCAGGTGGGGTGCAGGGCTGGAACCCAGATATTTATATGGGTCCTTGAATTTAATACCATATGCGTTTAACTGGCTATACCACTGCCTGACTTCCAACTTTTATTTACTTATAGGTAAGTCACAAACTTATATTATCCAGGCAATCAATTTAAGATGATACATAAATGAGAAAATAAAAACATACTTGTAAAATATTTTAATATAGACAAAAGCAAAAATTATTGGACTGGGAATGAAACAAATCAATAAAACACAAGTATTGGGGCAAGGTGGTGGTGTACCTGGTGAAGTGATCACATTACAGTGCAGAAGGACCCAGGGCCCCACCTAGAGGGTGAAAGCTTCACCAGTGGTGAAGCAGGGTTGCATGTGTCTCTCTGTCTCTCTCCGATATATCCTCCCCCCAATTTTTCTCTGTTTCTATCCAATAAGAAATAAATAAAAATTTAAAAAAGAATATCTTTAAAAAAACATTAAGTCTTTGAAATATTGATCGAAAAATAGAACTACTGAACTGTTGAATCAAATATAAGGATCAGAAGGATAATTACATAGTAGAGATATGATTCAATCTCAGATAAGAGATTAGAAAATTATAGAGATACATCATTACATGTTGACTTAATTTTTAAAAATTTATTTATTGGATAAACACAGCCAGAAATCAAGTGGTATGGGGAAGATATGCAGGTGGGGACCAAGAGCTCGAACCTGGGTCCGGACCCTGCACATTGTAACAAGTACACTCAACCAGGTGCACCACCACCTAGCCTCTCCATGTTGAATTTTAACATTAGTCATTCTAGATGACAAAATCAAAATATCCCAAATAACATTAATCTACTATAATTTCACAATCCTATGGGGTGGAATTTTCAGGGCCCCAAAAGTGATAGAAAATAAAAAAGAAAAACAAGATCAGAAGGGAAAGCACTAAGCAGAACTTGGACTGGAGTTGGTGCACTACACCAAAGTAAGACCTCAGGTGTGGGGGTTCAGGTCCTGGAACGTGATGGCAGAGGAGGACCTAGTAGGGACTGAATTGTAGTGTGGAAAGCAGGAAAATGTAATGCATGTACAAAGTAGTGTATTTTACTGTCAATTATAAACCATTAACCCCCCAATAAAGAGATTTAAAAAATAAAAAATAAAATATTTAAAGATTATTTTGCTATCTGCATATCCTTTGTCAAAAACAAAAGGGTTGTATTTATTATTACTACTTAGAAAAGTATCCCCAAACTTAACACCTTCAAACAGGTAATTCATCTTAATTATAATGTTGTAGTAACATCAGGAACTAAATTTCTCTTTTCTTTATTTGTGAGTTTTTATGACAGAGACAGAGGACAGCACAACTTCATTATATGTAATGCTGCTGGTGTACCAAGAACACCACATCTACTCTGCCTCTGAGGCCATGACTTTATCTCCAATTCCTGGAGGGTTTGGTAAATTCTTAACTTGGGACCTTTATTGTGATTGTTCTTATGTGCCCCTGGGGTCTATAAAACCCTGGAAACTTCACAAGTATTGTCATCCTACCAAGTTTCTTTAGTGGCTGACCACTGACTTTGGCTATAGTTGGTAGCTCAGTTGGGGAATTCTACAAGAATCTTTCAGGTCAAATATAACTATCTCCATAATTGAGTTTTGTTACCCCGTAGTTCAATTATACCAGGGAATCTGGAAGAAGTTCCAGACTGTTTTCTGAAGGAGTCTCTGAAGTAATGAACCATCCCTTCTGCTTTCATCATTCTTTATGAACTAGTTACTAAGATCATCTGAGATTAGATTGGAGAAGGCATAAACTCCTATAATTATATTACACAATATCCAAATATTTCCTCAGAAATTTGGAACTCAATTTTAAGGATGACTCTGATCAAAGGAAGATATCTAAAACACAGCTTTTGTTAGTGGTTTTAGGACACAAAAATGCTATCTATAAATTGACCTTTCTTTCTCAAAATGGGAGGTTTTTTTTTTTTTACTATATTCTATTTTTACTATAATTTATTTATTTTACTATATTCTATTTTGGAGAATAAAACAAGCCTTATTGGTATCAGTCACTGTACTATAACCTCTGTTCAGGCAGATTTAAAGGGAAGGCCATCAAATTTATTAGTAATAATAACAGAACTGACACAAGTTTTAAACAAGAGAATTGTGCTGGAATTCTACTTGTATTTTGAATTCTACTTTATTTGCAAAAATATGAAATGAATTGTTTGGAAAAACATTCACAAATGACTAACTGTGATTTATTTGTAAAGCAAAAGCTAATGTTAACTTTTTGTTCTTCTTTCTTTTGTTGAAGAAAAAGAGAGAGGTTGCATTTCTTAGACAACTTTGAGGGATATAAAAGTCAAAGACTTTAGTCAAAGTGGCTCATGAGCTTGGAACTTTTCATGGGATAAATATAATTTTTAATTGTATATTTTTCTTATGAATTTACATTTTAATTTATTAAGTGTTTACATAGCTATGTCAGTCTATTTCTGAATTTACTATTCTATTCTGTCATATTTACCCAATAGTTTGTTTTGTGCCTAAAAGACCCAGCGTACTATAATAAATCTAATTTATTATATTATACTAATTGAGTAAACATTTCATTATTGCCATTCTCAAAAAATGGTCTATACTTATTATTTTCTTTTTAATGATAATTATTACCATTTTCTTGGATTGCCTTTTCTTAAAATTATGCTATAATTTTAATCAGGTAGAGCAACAATTGAAATTGTCAAATATTATTTTAATTATGAACACAGTATCTCATTTATTCTAGTACTTGTTTTTTTTCTCATAAAAGTCCTTCCTCTTAAAAATATAAGTGATTATTTTTTCTTATTTCATTTATTCCTCGTGGATTTGCGGTTTTGATTTACTGTGAACAAGGTCATTGTCTTGTCACATTTTTTTTTTCATTCTCCTGTCTCTAGGTAAGTTGTAAATGGTAATCTAAGAACTCATTGTCCTTTAATATATTTCCCTTGAGGCTAACCACACTTTGGACTTGTCTAATTTAACTCCAAAGAATTTTTCATTGATTTTTATCAGTTTTCTAGTTGGTATGTCATTAGAGCTCAATCACAAAAACAGAAACACTGACAACTATGTCCTCAGAGATTTGACTTTCTACAACTACTGATTAAACGGTCTTTTGAAACTGTTTGCTACCCTCTTGCTTAAGACTAGTGCTTGAAATATACATGCAGGGTAGGTGCTTAAGAAGGTGTGATTTATATAAAGTAAAGGAAAGTAGAAACAATATAAACCCCACAAATCATCTGGATTCTTTGAAGACAGACAACAATTCTTGTCAGGCTATATTCTCTTTACTTGTATAATAAGGATGTGATGTAGGTATCAGACAAGCTAATGGACCATTTAGGGAAAGAGAAAGCACTTGCAGGTCTGTTTGAATGATAGGTATGCTTCCTACCACTATTTATATGTTGCAGTTCTTTCTCATTTTAGATAGAGACAGAGAGGGATATAGATAGATGATAGATACATAGGTGACAGATGATGATAGATAGATGATAGATGATAGATAGGTGATAGATAATGATAGATTGATGATAGATGATAGGTAGATAGGTAGATAGGTAGATAGATAGACAGAAAGATAGATAGATAGATAGATAGATAGATAGATAGATAGATAGATAGATAGATAGATAGATTACATAGATACAACTACTTCCATGCAGTAGAGGCCAGGCTCAAACCTGGAGAAAACACACGATGACACAGCATGGTAACCAAGAACTGGAGGAATTTTCATAATATCAAAATACACCAAAGTGTACTATAGTGCTTCCAGAAAAGAAAAGTACCACCACCACCCCTTCCAGTTTTGCACATAAGCTAACAGGCAACCAGAAAATGAAAGGATTTTGCCAAAGAGTAGAAGTATATGAATAGATAGAAAATCATAGACCTATCCCCACCTCTATCCATGGGCAATCCTCATTCTACTCCTCCACAGTGAACGTACAGAGGTTTGGCAGGTAGTTCACAATCATGGTCAAGAACATGAACTCAGGAGTAGGTATGCCAGGTCTGGAATTCTAATTTGAATGCTCCCTATATAGCTGGCAATAGATAATGTATCTTACCCGTTCATATTCACACTTTGTTTATTTATAAAATGACTTGTATTTTTTAGAAAACTGTGAGAATTAAGTACACTGTTACATGCTGTATAAATATTTTACTAAAATTTAAATAACAAAAACAATCTTACATATAATAAATAGAACCTAACATGCCATAAGTACTAAACAGTCCTTCGCTAATATATTAGATAGGTTGAAAGCAAAGAAGCCTTGCATTAACACCTTGTTCCTTTTGGATTTTCTGTTTTTTAAAAAGGTAATGAGGTTTGTATCTTTAATGTGACTTTTTCTAGGTCATTCTTTCTTTGGTTTATAATGACTTTGGAGGTCATAAGATCATTGATTATCTCAATCAGGAATTAAGACCGTATTGCCTATCTAAAGCTCACTAGCTCTCAAATGACATCAGACAGGAAAATGGGCAATGAAATAGCCTTGAAGTAGTTATTCATAAGTTAATCCCCCCTGGAAGATCTTGGAGAAATTATAAAATGGCTATTAAAGTAGATAATGGCCCATGCAATTTCCACATTACATAGAAAATAATTCCAATGAATTTTAATTATGTATATATCATCGAAAAGAATAAAATATTTTATATGCACTGGAAAAAATATGACATTTTTTCATTTTTTATTATAAGCATGAGTTCCTAATAACACTGTTTTATTCAATTTTATTTATGTTATTTTTCTGCTAAGAAAGTGCTAGTTCTTATTTTTCATTTAAAGTAGCATTGTTCTAATTAATAGTATTTATTATAGCTATCATCATAATTACTATTTAACAGAGTTTTTTATTTTTAATTTTTTATTTATGATTTATAAAACTAAGATTTCATGGTATAGTTCCACACCACACCTAACACCAGAGTTTTGTGTTCCCACCTTCCCACCTCCCAAAGATAACCAGTAGAGTTCTCACAAGTCTTAAAAACAGGTTCCAGTATCTTGTATATAGCTGTGCTATTGGATGCTTCTAATGTGCTTGGTCTAGGCTTTTGAGAGAGTCCGCATATCAAATACACAGCCTATATATTAAAAAGATTCAGTTTGTGTTTTGAGAAACTTTGAGACATACAATTGGTTTTCCCCCTCATATTAATTAACTACTGATTTATATGTCTACATTTTGCTAGGAGTGTACATAAACACCATTCCCACCACCAAAGGACTGTGACCCATCCCTCCCGCCCACTCCCACCCCCTACTGGCCCAGGAAGCTGCATGTCTACCCCTCACCACTGGGATTTTACTTTGGTGCCCTGCTTACAATTTGATCCGGTCCTGCTTTTAGTTTCCCTTTCAGATCTTCTTAGTCAACTTCTGTTGATGAATGGGATCATCCCATACTCATCTTTATCTTTCTGACTTAGTTCACTTAACATAATTCCTTCTAGCTCTGTCCAAGATGGGTCAGAGAAGGTGGGTTCATTGTTCTTGATAGCTGCATAGTATTCCATTGTGTATATATATCACAGCCCTGGGTCCATGCTCCCAGAGGGCTAGAGAATGGAAAAGCTATCATGGGAGGGGATTGGTTATGGAGATTTGGTGGTGGGAATTGTGTGGAGTTGTACCCCTCCTACCTTATGATTTTGTTCATTAATCTTTTCTTAAATAAAAAATTAAAAAAAAAAAAAACCAGGTTCCAGATGCCAGCACAATGCTGACCAGACTTCCCTGGACAGAGGAACCCACCAATGTTTCCTGGAGCTCTGCTTCCCCAGAACCCCACCCTATTAGGGAAAGAGTTCTCTTTCCTTGGGAGTATGGATTGACCAGTCAATGCCCATGTTCAGCAGGGAAGCAATTATAGAAGCCAGACCTTCCACCTTCTGCAACCCACAATGACCTTTGGTCCATACTCCCAGAGGGATAAAGAGTAGGAAAGAAAGCTACCAGGAGAGGGGATGGGATATGGAGTTCTAGTGGTGGGAATTGTGTGGAGTTGTACCCCTGTTATCCTATGGCTTTGTTAATGTCTTCTTTTTAAAATAATAATAATAAAATAGTTTGCTTGCTTCCAAGTGCCCCCTCCCCAAGTTCATATGTTTCAATTCTCTAGTGGATCACCAGCTCTAGAATGGAGAGGCTAGGAGTTGCCTATTGATCAACGGCTCCACATTCTCCATGTTACACTTTTGTTGTTGTTGTTGTTTTGTTTTGTTTTGAATTAAAAGAAATGTTAGTCCTTTAATAATAATTAACAAGATTGTAAGATAATGGGCACAATTCCATATAGTTCCACCAGAGTTCTGTGTCCCAAACCCTCCATTGGAAGATTCCCTGTTCATTTCTAAAACATTTATTTATTTATTATTGGATAGACACAGAAATTTACAGCAAAAGGGCAGTTAGAAAAGAAGAGAGACAGAGAGACATCTGGAGCCCTGTTTCAATACTTCTGAGCTTTCCTCCTAAAGGTGGGGATAGGGACTAGAACCTGGGTTTTAGTGCATTGTAGTTTGTGAACTTAGCCAGTGTGCTACCACTTGGACCCTAGGATTCCCTATTCTTTACCCCTCAGAAAAGATGGACCAGAATTCTTCATCGGGTGCAGAAGGTAGAAGTTCAGATTTCTGTAACTGCTAATCTGATGGACATGTATGCCATAAGGTCAGTATATACCCCCAGCCTGTGCTTTATTCAATTTTAAATTGACCGTTTACTGTAGAAAATGTGGCAATTTGGGTAAAATATAAAAACATTAAATGTCCCACCTGCAGGGAGGAAGATTCACAGTGACAAAGCAGTGCTGCAGGCCCCTTTATCTTTGTCTCTCTCCCTACCCTCACAGTTTCTCATTGTCTTTAATAATTTTCAGAATTAGTAAATAAAAATAATAAAATAGCTAACAGCAAATGAAGAGTCCTTTAAACAAATGGATCTCAGAAAACTGGATTGAAATGTGCAGAAGAATGAAATAAGATCACCACATATTAACATACATAAAAGTCAAGTCCAAGTGGATCAAATCCATGGACATCAGAACAGAAATCATCAAATACATAGAAGAAAATCTTGACAGAAAACTCCACGTGTTTGCTTAGGGAGCATGTTTTCAGATGCAAGTCCAACAGCAAGGAAAGCAAAGACAAATGAATCAATGAAAGTATATCAAACTGAAAAACTGCACATTTGAAGAAGCAGTCACCAAAACAGGGAAACACTCTACAAAAATGAGTGCAAATCTTTACCCACCATAAATCAGGTAAATGGTTAATGATTAAAATACACAAAGAGTTCACAAAATTTAGCAACAAAAAATATACATGAAAGCAATCACACTGAAAAAATAGGAAGAGGACAAGAATAGAATCTTCACCAGACAAGATCCAGATGGTCAAGTGACATGGAAAAATGTTCAAAGACACTGATTATAACAGAAATGCAAATGCAGACAGCAGTGAAATGCCACTTCACACCTGTGAGAATTTCACACATTAGAAAAGACAGAAATGACAATTATTGGCAAGAATTGGGGGGGGGGGCTCTTGTACAATACTGGTAAGAATGTAAATTGGTCCAACCCTCTGTGAAAAACAATATAGCGATTTCTCAGACTACCCTATGACTTGTTAATTTCTCTTCAAGAAATTTATGCCAAGAACAGAAAAACACCTATCAAAAGAGATACAGGACTACCTTTGTTCATAGCATCACAGTTTGTAATAGCCAAAACTTGGAAGCAACCTAGATGCCCAATAGCAGATGAATGACTAAGAACATTGCAGTATATGTACATAATGGAATACTATTGATACTTGACTGTAAGAAAAGATGAAGTCCGTAGCTGGGAAAATAGCAAACTGGTTGAATATTGGACTTCCAACCTGAGGTCCCTGGTTTGTTCCTGGTTTCATTACATGCCCCAAAGTGATGTTCTGATTTCTCTCTCCCTCCCTCAGTCACCCCTCCTCTTTCCCCATCATGTGTAACACTCATATGTAATAAATAGAGTAATTTTGTTTTGTAAAGAAATAGTGATTGAGGGAAGGGAAATAGAAAGTAGGTGAGGAGAGTGTCTAGGTCTAAGTAAAAACTATTTGATTAAGTACTTTATTTTGTCATTTTTAGGTCTTTCTACTTGCTTGCTGTACTTATTGGGTCACTGCAAACTATTGTGTATTTTTGCTTTAAGGTATATATATTTCCCCCTCACTTATGGATACACGTGCACATGTGCTCTGTCTCTTGGGTCCTGCTATATATCTAGGTTTTGGGGCTTTGTTAGGAAGTGTACCACCCAAAATGGAATTAAAGAATCCTATGAGTTTGGAAAGGTCTCACCAGAGCACTGGAGTTGAAGAGTTAACATTTCAGGCCTATTGTCTGTGTACACAGTCTGAAGTGAAATATGTTGAGGTGGTACTGAATAAGGGCAAGAGACTGGCATACTTTAATGATGACTCTTTAGTCATCATTACCAGGCTACCACATCACCTGTGGCCCTAGTCAGGGAGTCCTGGGATTCCCACACAAGACATGATGGGCCTAGACCTCTAACAGATCCCTCTCACCACTGTCACTGGTCATCTCCATCAGGAACAACATAATATACCCCTCTGTGGGCCACTATTGGACCTTGCCCTCAATGCGAATCAACAATGGGAGGGAATGTTCCATTCTCCAAAGGGAGTTTGGATAGCATACTCTGCCTATCCCATGAGAATGATGGGTCCCGAAATTGGCTCAGTTTGGAATGTTCCTAGCCAAGACTATGGATGTGAGCTAAGACCTACAGGGATGCAGTGGTTACATAGGCTCCAGTGCTGACTGTGGACCCAGATAAGATTAATAGGATTTACAGTTAACAATATTTATATACTTTTCCCATATTTGGGAGCTACTCTTTCCCTGATCCAGTTTTGTCCTTTTTCGAACTGTGAAACCATCCCCCCAGACAACAGATTAGGTCATCTGCATATTGGATGTCAGGAGCAAGCAAAAACTAGTTGGGTCTGGAGTCAGGTGGTAGCATAGCAGGTTAAGTGCAAGTCGTGCAAAGCACGAGGACTGTCATAAAGATCCCAGTTTGAGCTCCTGGCTCACTATATGCAGGGGAGTCGCTTCATAGGCAGTAAAGCAGGTCTGCAGGTGTCTTTCTCTCCCCCCTGTGTCTTCCCCTCCTCTCTCTATTTCTCTCTGTCCTATCTAACAACAGTGACATAATAAAACAATAATAATTACAACAATAAAACAACAAGGGTAACAAAAGAGAATGAATAAATAAATAAATATTTTTAAAAAAAACTAGTTGGGTCATGGGCCTCATGGAATATAGCTAAAATAGATCTACTAGCTTTTTCCAAAATGGAGACCCCAAATCTCTATCCATAATATTATTGCCTTTAGGTTCATGATCAGTCAACAATTTTCTCTGCTTTCTACCTTTACTCTTTTTCAGCCACCAGGTTCCAGATGCGACCATGATGCCAGCCAGACCTCCGAGGGCAGATGACCCCACCAATGTGTCCTGGAGCCCAACTTCCCCAGATCCCTGCCCCACTAGGCAAAGAGACAGGCTGGGAGTATGAATTGACCTGTTAACCCCCATGTTCAGTGGGGAAGCAATTACAGAAGCCAGACCTTCCACCTTCTGCACCCCATAATGTCCTTGGGTTCATGCTCCCAGAGAGTTAAAGAACAGGAAAGCTATCAGAGGAGGGAATGGGATATGGAGTTCCTGTGGCAGGAATTGTGTAGAATTGTACCCATCTTATCCTATGGTCTTGTCAGTGTTTCCATTTTATAAAAACTTTAAACCAAAAAGACTAGAAATATATATATATATATATATATATATAATATAGATTCAGAAGAAATATCAGTTTTATAATTGAAATATGTAAATTGTTTTGTTATTAAAATTATCAAAATGAATTATTTTAATTGCTCATTAAATTAGTAAAATTAGTATTATAAATATTGTTCTATAACAAATTCCCCAATATGTTTCAATTTTCTAAAAAAAGAGTAAAGATATATTTTCTATTATAAGTTTTTACTAAGTTAACATAGAGTTACAAGATTATATGTTTTCAGTGTACTATTTCACATTTAAATCTCACCATGTATACAGCCAGGAGTTCATAGCCCAATTGAGCAATCCTTAATCACATAAAAGGGAAATCAAAATTGTAAAGCACATTATATAGAATATCATGTTAACCTTCTAAAGTATAAAGTGCTAAAATATACCTCCTTCTAACTGATACTGACCTTCAATATTTATTACATCCATTTTAAGTATCTAGAAATAAGACTTGTGAGTTTTAAATTCATGAACACTTTCTTGTTAGCAAATAAGACTGTGATAACTGGTAGGGGAGAAAAATATTAAAACACATTTTAAAAGCCTAACATTATCCCAGAAACAACTAATACATCATATAAGGTCTAGAGAAAAAAGTAAATATGCAAAATAAACCTCTTATGCATAATTGACAAATATGTGGAAAATAGACAAAACACAAATACTTATAGTCGAGTAGACAAAAAAGTAGTAAGGTCAATATATATGAATAGTCTAATATTTAAATATGAAAACATATATACCTTTTTGTAATAATGTATCCATATAAACATAATTAGAATTTTATAGCTATGTATGCCTAATAGATCTTACCAAAATGATTACCAAAGATGATTGCCAAAACAGACAATTAGGATATATTAACTAAAATGTAAAATTTATATTAACTAAAATGTAAAATTTTAAATATGATTACTAAAATAACATTTAAAATATTTTTCCTATTGGAAACAGGCTGCATCATTTATATTTGAAGCATGTTGTAATAATTCCATTTATTATATAATGTATTGCATTTATAAATTATTTAAATTTAGAGATATTTTCAAACAGGAGCACTGTTCTATAATTTTACATATCTCTAATCAAATTTTACAAACCTTCCAAAGTTAATTAAGTTTGTTTAAAGTTAAAATGTCTTAATTATAATTGAAAACTTCTAAATCAATATACTTGAGCTTTATCTCTTAAAATACCCTGTGTATAAATACATTTATACACAGGGTATTTAAAAATACAAGGTATTTATACATTCATCTTTTTATGTTTTGTTTTTTATTTTACGAGAGCACTGCTCAGTTCTGGGTTATGGTAGTGCTGAGGATTGAACCTGGTTAACACAATGGTCCTTAGCTCCTTCACATTTTAACACAAGTAGTCTATTCTCAAAATATGAGCTATGTGATTATTTCATTAACCTTATCCTACAAAATTTCCCTTATTTGTAAGGTAAAGATAACAATAATGGTGACTTCACAGGTAGTGATTAAAACATCACATATAATGTTAGGAGTACAAGACTGGATACCAAGTAAGGGTTTAGTCATTTATTGCTCCAAAATCTTTGGTCTCTTGCACACAGGTACACCAAAACATAAATAGCTTTATTCCTTTTTCAGTTCATTCTGGCTACCACTATGACGTGGCAGGAGGAAAACTTACTGCAGAATGTTAATGACTGGGAAAGTGGCATTGACTTCAAGGATGCTACCCACAGATGCCTTCACGGGGTTTAACTTATGGGCTTCCAAGAGCTTTGGGTTCACTAAAAGAAGCCTCAGTGTCTGCTCAGCACTACCTTTGCTACTTCAGTCTTGCACCATCTCTGACAGTGCCAGAACTCAAAAGAATTTCTTAGGACAAAGGGGTTAATTTGCCACAACTATATTCCATCTCTTCTCTTAATCCATTTTCCAAATTCTGCTTAATACTTCTTACTCCTACCAAAAATAGGAAACTAAACCTCTTTTAAGCTTTTTTTTAACTAATAACCTAACTCAATTCATATATTTAAATATTTATTAAATGATTCATGAATTAGAGCCCCATGTAGTAAGTAGAAAGATACTCCAAGAGACTGACAAAGTAGGAAGGTCTTAATAGTAAGAATAGTAAGGTCTTAAGGTTCCTCTCCTCTCCTCTCCTCTCCTCTCCTCTCCTCTCCTCTCCTCTCCTCTCCTCTCCTCTCCTCTCCTCTCCCCTCCCCTCCCCTCCATTCCCCTCCCCTCCATTCCCCTCCCCTCCCCTCCATTCCCCTCCCCTCCCCTCCATTCCCCTCCCCTCCCCTCCATTCCCCTCCCCTCCCCTCCCCTCTCCTCTCCTCTCCCCTCTCCTCCCCTCCATTCCCCTCCCCTCCCCTCCCCTCCATTCCCCTCCCCTCCCCTCCATTCCCCTCCCCTCCCCTCCCCTCCCCTCCCCTCTCCTCTCCTCTCCTCACCTCTCCCCTCCCCTCCCCTCCCCTCCCCTCCCCTCCCCTCATTAGGGAAAGTATAGATGGCTTGTCAAGAAGATTAGCTAATATGTTCACCTGATCTTACCAGGTTTACATTACTGGGAGGGGTTGAAAATGTAATTGAGTGGGGGAGCAGCAGTGGCTCACCCATTTAAGCACAGGTGCCACCAAGTGGAAGGGCTGTGTTTGAGCCCACAGTCCCCAACTGCAGGTGAGACTTGGTGAAGCTGGCCTGCAGGTACCTTTCTCTCTCCTTTATCTCCACTCCCTTTTCAATTTCTCTCTGCCCTGTCAAATAAAATAGAAAGAAATTAAAGGAAAGAAAGGAAAAGAAGGAAAGAGGAGAGGAGAGGAGAGGAGAGGAGAGGAGAGGAGAGGAGAGGAGAGGAGAGGAGAGGAGAGGAGAGGAGAGGGGAGGGGAGGGGAGGAGAGGAGGGGAGAGGAGGGGAGAGGGGAGACGAGGGAGGAGGGAGAGGAG
This sequence comes from Erinaceus europaeus, assembly GCF_950295315.1. Lineage (NCBI taxonomy): Eukaryota > Metazoa > Chordata > Mammalia > Eulipotyphla > Erinaceidae > Erinaceus > Erinaceus europaeus. The sequence goes on along the minus strand of NC_080164.1, from coordinate 78,062,406 downwards.
AGGAGAGGAGAGGAGGGGAGAGGAGGGGAGAGGGGAGAGGAGGGAGGAGGGAGAGGAGAGGAGAGGAGAGGAGAGGAGAGGAGAGGAGAGGAGAGGAGAGGAGAGGAGAGGAGAGGAGAGGAGAGGAGAGGAGAGGAGAGGAGGGGAGGGGAGGGGAGGGGAGGGGAGGGGAGAGGAGAGGAGAGGAGGGGAAAAGAGTATAGCCATTGGGAGCAATGGATTCATAGTGCCTGTACTGAGCTTCAGTGCTACCCTTGGTGGTTGAAAAAAAAAATTGAGTCAGATATTTAAAGTTTAGTTCTGTGATCAGGGAATTAATATAGTTATTATGCAATAAAACATTCAGATTTGAGAGTTCAAAATCCCAGGTTCAATACCCAGCACCACCATAAACCAGAGCTGAGAAGTGCTGTGGTGAAAAACCTACCTGTCTTGGTTTAGTTCTTGCTACTTTTGACATGTTGATTCTTTTTGTAGCAATATGTATTAATTCATTGTAAGCAAACAATAACTGTGGCCATGACTCTGTGCAAGAGCCAGTGGGTAAGTTATATTTACTCACAGCTGCTTCCAAATTTTTTAAAAAATAAATTTGGTTCTTTTTTTAATTATAGAGAGAAATAGAGAGAGGAGGGGAAGACAGAGAGGGAGAGAGAAAGATAGACACCTGCAGATTTGCTTCACTGCTTGTGAAGAGACTCCCCTGCAGGTGGGGAGCCGGGGCTTGAACCGGGATCCTTATACCGGTCCTTGTGCTTTGCACCACCTGCACTTAACCCACTGCGCTACAGCCTGACTCCCAAATTTGGTTCTTTTAAAAATATTTTTTATTTGAATGATAGAGAAATATATATGTATATATTGTATATATAGGAGACACCAGGGCACTTCTCAGCTCTGGTTTATGATGGTGCTGGAAATTCATTCAAGGATTGCAGAGCCTCTGGCATGAATGAGGCTTTTGCATAACCATTATACTATCTCCACAGCCCACTGGCCCCAAGTTGTATTTTATTCAACAAAAATACATGCCTGCTTATCTCTTCTTTAGTGTTATGCTTCGCTTCTACATTTATACCTTTTAATGCTTCAAATTCTGCACATATTTATCACCATTTCTTCTAGAATATCTTTAGAAGGGTATCTGGATAGCAAATAACTTTGAAAGATAAGAGAGACTGTCTTCTTGCAGGCAGAAGGCAGATTTGTTTTCTTATTGGGATATTAAAGATGATGTCTCCCTTCAGGGTAAAGGTTTACAGGTTTCCTGATGACACATAAAAGGAGATTAGGGTTTCCTAAATGGGAGCTCTCCATTGGGAGACACTATGCTAAGCTCTGTAGCTCTCCATTGGGATAGAAACCCAGTAAATAATGCCACCCAAAAAATTCTACCATGCCACCGGTTGTAGATAACTAGGAAAACTCAAGCAAGCACAAATCTACTAATAATGGTTAAATTGGAATAGTAAATTTCACAGTCTTTAACTCAAAAGTGTTTCAAAGTTTGTCAGTATCCAGAAAACCATGCTAGGCTAACTTTTAAGCTTTCAGATAAAGTGTAAATCTCAGATCATATATATCTTTTGACAAAGATTCAAAGCTCCTTAGAAGATTGTCTTATCTCTGAAACACAGGATACAAGGCATAGTTTTAAATAACATTAAATACTAGAAAGGAATTAATGTAATGGTTATGCAAAAGGCTGTCATGTCTGAGGCTCTGAGGTCACAGGTTCAATCTCCCACACCACCATAAATCAGAGCCGAGCAAAGCTCTAGTCTCTTTCTCTCTCTCCTCTCTCCATATTTCTCTCTCATTAAAATATTGAATACTTAAAGTGGTATTACAGCATATTGAGCATTAGTTTGCACTTAATGGGTATGTAGGCTTCATTGTATTTGTAATTCAATCTTTTAGCATCTATTGGAAAAGTACATTCCAGCTATAGTATCTGACTTCACTCCAGAAAGTTAAAGCACACTGGGTAATGAAGCTCTATCCTTTGACAATTTAGGAAGATGAGATTACATGTAATTACCTCTGCAGTCTGACCATCCCTCTCCCACTGTTGAGTAAATATAGCAGATATTAAGCAACTACTGCAAGTTTTAATTATGTGATGAGGTGCAAAGGGTTTTGCTTATCCATTAGAAGCTATTATGCTAATAAAAGGTGATTTATATGTGACATACAGGCTTCAACACATGGAAACTTGTGGCCTATAGATTATTCCCAAAGAGATGAAAAGCCTCCCTGGATAGAGCAGAAACATGTATATATATTTAACTTTCTTTTATATTAGTGATTTAATATTAATTTACATAATTATGAGATACCAGGGATAGAATTCCACACCATTTCCACCAGCAGAATTCTGTATCTTCAGCCCCTTCAATGGAAACTGCAATAGTTCTCCCAAGGTCAGATATGGGTTGACTTTATATCTGCCACTACCTATCTATATCTATATGACCTATATTTATATTTATATATTTGGCCCATTTTTTTCTAGTCTTGCTTCCTTTCTTTTTTATTTTATTTATTTATTCCCTTTTGTTGCCCTTGTTGTTTTATTGTTGTAGTTATTATTGTTGTTGTCGTTGTTGGATAGGACAGAGAGAAATGGAGAGAGGAGGGGAAGACAGAGAGGAGGAGAGAAAGATAGACACCTGCAGACCTGCTTCACTGCCTGTGAAGCGACTCCCCTGCAGGTGGGGAGCCGGGGTTCGAACCGGGATCCTTATGCCGGTCCTTGTGCTTTGCGCCACCTGGGCTTAACTCGCTGCGCTACAGCCCGATTCCCTCTCACTTCCTTTCTAAGTCACGCCTACACCTATTACTACTTCCAAGCATCCTTTCTGTTTTCTTCTCTCTCACATAAAAGAAACAATGCCGATGTTCTCTAGTATTTTCCAGATTCACCTCCCTTTCACTGATGGTATAGAAACAAGATTCCTGTAATTCCTTTCCTGGGGTTATACCCCAAGGACTCCATAACACCCAACCAAAAAGAGGTGTGTATTACTATGTTCATAGCAGCACAATTCATAATAGCTAAAACCTGGAAGCAACCCAGGTGCCCAACAACAGATGAGTGGCTGAGAAAGTTGTGGTATATATACACAATGGAATACTATACAACTACCAAGAACAATGAACCCACCTTCTCTGACCCATCTTGGACAGAGCTAGAAGGAATTATGTTAAGTGAGCTAAGTCAGAAAGATAAAGATGAGTATGGGATGATCCCACTCATCAACAGAAGTTGAGAAAGAAGATCTGAAAGGAAAACTGAAAGCAGGATCTGACTAAATTGAAAGTAGGGCACCAAAGTAAACACCCTGTGGTGAGGGGTAGACATGCAGCTTCCTGGGCTGGTGGGGGGTGGGGTGGGTGGGTGGGATGGGTCACAGTCTTTTGGTGGTGGGAATGGTGTTTATGTACACTCCTAGTAAAGCGTACTCATATAAATCACTAGTTAATTAATATGAGAGAGGGAAAACTAATTTAATTAAGTTTTTAAAACACAGACTGAGTCTTTTTAATATATAGGCTGTGTATTTGATATGCAGACTCTATCCAAAGCCTAGACCAAGTAGATCAGAAGCAACCAATGGCACAGCTACATACAAGATACTGGGTAATATACAGCAAACCCTAACAAAAGGACTTTTCAAAGTTAACCCAATTACCAAATAATGTGATGATAACATTAACTATCCATTGTCTTTTTGAACCCTAAGACAGCAGGACCCTTACATCTCCACTATAGATCCTATATTTCCCCCATTCCTGGAACCTTAGGATCGGGCCCACTTTCCCGCATGCCTCTCCCAATCCATATCAAATAATATTGCATCTGCCGATTGCGACCTAATCAACACAACGATTGCCACCTCAACATGCTTCAGCTCAGACTGTGTCCAGAAGACTTCACTGGTGGAATGACAACCCTTCAGCTTCATTACTCGGGTGAGACCTTTCCTTTCATAGTATACTCTAATTCCATCTCAGGTGGTTCACTTTCTAACAAAGTCCCAAAACCTAGATATAGACCAGTTTCTGTGAGAGAGAGCATATGTTCACACATATCCATAAACTATTGCAAAATATATACCTGAAAGCAGAAGTACACTAGAGTTTGCAGTGAATAGCCCCCTAACACTTCCTCTCCACTATTCCAAGCTTTGGGTCCATGACTGCTCAACAATTTGTTTGGCTTTGTATGTTAACTCTCTTTTCAGCCACCAGGGCCCAGATCCCATCAGGATGCCAACCAGGCTTCCCTGGACTGAAGACCCCACCAATATGTCCTGGAGCTCCGCTTCCCCAGAGACCCACCCTACTAGGGAAAGAGAGAGGCAGACTGGGAGTATGGACCGACCAGTCAATGCCTGTGTTCAGCAGGGAAGCAATTACAGAAGCCAGACCTTCCACCTTCTACAACCCATAATGACTCTGGGTCCATGCTCCCAGAGGGATAGAGAATGGGAAAGCTATCGGGGGAGGTTATGGATATGGAGATTGGGTGTTGGGAATTGTGTGGAGTTGTACCCCTCCTACCCTATGGTTTTGTTAATTTATCCTTTCTTAAATAAAAGAATAAATTTAAAAAAATACAGAAAAGAAAAAAAAAGAAACAAGATTCCTGGTGACAGACATGTAGAGTATTTGTGGAATTGAGTTTTAGAGCCCTCTGATCATTCCCCCTTATCATCTATCCCTCTTAGAGTATGGATGAAAAAAAATTTGAGAGTTGCGGAAGATGGGATTTCTGGCTTCTGTAATTGCTTCTATAATGGACATGGTTGTTGGCAGGCTGATCCATACATACAACCAGTCCACAGAAACTTCATATTTTTAGTTTATATTTATTTATTTTAATGTGAGCTACAGTAGGAAAGACATATATATATATATATATATATATATATATATATATATATATATATATATATATATTTAGAGAGAGAGAGAGGGAGAGAGAGAGAGAATCAGTCGTGACTTACTATGGTGACTGAACCTGAGACCTCAGAGGCACTAAAGCCATTATACTATCCACCTCCACAGTCCAAAACTTAATGTTTCTACTATGACACTGCCTAAGTGGTGGTTACTGAGTGCTGTGAGGGAACATGATGTTATGAAATCTTCACATGGAGGAAATAAGTTTTTTTTTGTTGCTGTTTGTTTGTTTTAACTTTAATAAAGCAAAGTAAGTCATCAAGGCATTCACTAAAACAAAGCTATTGTATCCTCTGTTCTTTTACTTCTCTTCTCCTCCTCTTCCTCCTCCTTCTCCTTATTCTTCATAATTGCCATGGGATTATCAGTGAGGCTAGGTGCCTACACTATGAATCTTCTGCTCCCTGTTGCCATTTTTTTCCTTTATTTTTTTTTTTGCATTCTAAATTTTATTTCATAGGACAGAAAAGCTGAGACAAGAGGCAGATATAAGGAAGGAGAAAAATAAGCACTTGTAGACCTCCTTCACCACTTGTGAAGTTTCTTCCCTGAGGTGGAGAGGAGTCTTAAACCTTGTCTTTGAGCATAGAAATGTGTGCACTCAGCCAAGTATGCCAACAACCTGAATCCATTCTTACAACAGTACCATTCACAATGATGGAACTCCAGGCTTTTCTTTCCATCAAAGGGGTTGCCAAAAGTCAAGCGATTAACTGACTTCAAATCTGACCATTATAATAAATATAATCTTTAGGTATTGGTGGTCGAATATGTGAGCATATATTTCCATTTTACCTGTTTGTTTCACTACTAGCATTATTTGTCAGTGAATATTACATCCATTAAAAGGAAAATGTATATACATTTTAACTAACCATACAATTAATGATGTGGTGAAATGTTTATCAATAATATGTGGTCTTGTATAACTTTGGTCTATATAGATTTTTCTAAGAAAATATGTAAATATATTGGTCAGTAATAATAGATTATGCATCCTTAGCATGACCTATTGTGGTGTATTATATTTACTCCTTCATCTCTCATTTCAGGCTTTTAGGTCTTGTAACATTGGTCTTTACTGACCACCTCTTTGAGGAGTCTTGTTATCATTACTGCAGTTATCCATTCAGTTGGATTTAATGTGCAGACAGTTTCTAAAAGAACAAGACTCAACCAAACTATTTCCTTTTTCTTTGTTGAACATTATCTAACTTACAGAGAGAAAAATAATCTTAGCATGAGCCAAAGAAGAGGACACAGGTGTTTTTCTGAGAAATGTTGATTTATTAGTTCCACACATGTTCTTTGTGTTTAGAGCTGCTGCAGTCAGCCTCCTCTCTGGATAGACACCTGCTACCCTACCTGAAGTGAAGACACAGCCCTATGTGATCTCTCTTCATCTTGGCCAAGCTCATGCTGGGCCACCAACTGAGATTTAGAGTAGATCTTTGCCCAGAGATATTTGTTACTAAAATGCTAATTGGATGGCTTTCCAGGTCTCTGCACCAAATGGTAGAGAGTTGAATGTCTGTTTTAAGAAAACTAAGAGCAAGAAAAACTGAAACCTGAAATGGATGGAGATACAAGATAATTTGAAGGCAGAAATTATTAAATTATTTTAAAGATCTCGATGTGGAGGTAGTACGTGGTAACTTTTCAGTCTTCTTTCTTCTAATTTTGGACCTCAACAGTCACAGTGGACTTTGAGCTGCTGCTCCAGTTTGATAGACCTGGTTGCTGCCTAGCTCTTCCACCCAATTATTTAGTCAGGGACTCTGGAGACTTGGACTATAAAGCAGTGCAGGGAAGATGAAATAAAATCTCTTGTCTCAAATTCCATAGCTATTTCCAAGATCATATCATTATTATTCAGATGGCTGGTTAACTCAATTTCTTTTTATCCCCAACTATTTTCTCACTTTTCTTATTCTACTCTTGGTTCTCAAGTCTGAATTCCAGTGAGAATGAGTTCTGTTTGTGTAAAGCTCACCTAAAACTTTGTTTGTAAACTTCTATAACAGGACATGAGATGCTGAATATAGTCAATTGGTCTAAAGCTAAGGGGCCTTATTTAGCTGAATTGTATGAGCATGGTTTCATTTCTAGTAGACACAGGAGCAACACTTCCTCATTTTGACTAATTGGTATGTGGATTCTGTAGCATACCTCACAGCCAATTTCTGCAGAACCCCTATTAAAAACAAGATGAGGCAGGTAGTGACATAGTCAGTAGATCATACATGATACAGTGTTCAGGAACTGGGTTCAAGCTCCTTGTCTCCACATGAAGGGCGGGAAGCTACACAAACAGTGAAGCAGTGTTGTAAATATATTTCTCCTTCTCTGTCTCCTTCCTTTTTCAATTTATTTCTGTCTCTATGTAAAAATAAATAAATAAAATAGGGAGACAATACCTGGTGTGAAGTCTAAAAAGAAGAAGCTTCAAATCTGGGATTCTCCGGAGGGAGTAGGATATCTGGGTCATCAGTGGAAAAAAGAACAAGGGGTGGTCAGGGTGACACACACACACAAAAGAATTCTACAACCCACACTTAGGCTGGCAAACAGAGGCCAAAAGGACAAAGAAAGGAAACTTTCTGGCTATTTCTGAACTCACCCTTCCCCCACCCCAGAACTATCCCCCAGGGGCTGGCCAACTGCTCCTAGCAGGTTTCCTGCTAAACTATTTTTTTTTTTTTACCAAGATTCCTGGCTCCGCAGGGGAGCCATTTCAAACTTTTTTCTTCTTTTAATTTGAGTAACAGAATACCTGACCATTCAGGGCCTCAGACCTGCCTGGGAAAGACTAGCTGGAGTTTGTTTGTTTGTTTGTTGTTGTTTTTGATACCTCTTATAATTGGTTGTTTTTGCTTGGTTTAGGAAGGGGACCAGGCTATGTGCAGCCAATCTGGAGCAATCCAAGCTGCAGACTGACTGTTAGGATTTTATATTCTATTTATGTTATTATTACTATTATTATATATGTGTGTCCCATTTCCCGCCTCTTCAGGTTGACCAAAATTAACTGTTGTTACATTTTCAATTGATAAGTGACTGGGTGTTCTGGTGTTCTATCCATTGTAGGAGGATCTGGTTTCTCTCTCCCTCTTCCCTCTACCCTATTTTTTCTCTCCTCTCATCTAATTAAAAAACAAACAAACAAACTATTTCTCTGCTTTTTTTTTCTTCTTTCTTTTGATTTTTGACACTCATTTGTAAATTATTTTGTGGAAGAAATCAGACTCAGAGTGGACTCTCTGTCTCTCTTTATGTGTCTGTGTGTGTATCTCTCTTTTCTAATTTCCTTTACCTTTCTCCTCTTGTATCAGTAGAATTTATAGTGGACAGTAGATTTGCATGATTATTCTAGATTTGCCTTTTTCCCTTTCTCTCTCTCTCTCTCTTTTTTTTTTTCTTGGACTAGAGGTGTTGTTTGCCAAACTGATATAGGTTGAATTGTATGAATCTTTGCTTCGGTTGCTATTGTAATTTATGAAGTTAGTGAATGTATTTGTGAAAAGATTTTAGTATACCATGGCTTGTACTCAAAACACAACAACTGAAGAATGACAGAACAGAAATATAAAAACCACATCAATTAAAAAAATGGTTAAATCAAGAGCAAATAAAACTGCTACCACAATGAATCAGGACAAGAGTCCAGAACAAACTGCAAATCAGTCAGAAGTAACCACAGATAAGAAAATCATGCAAGCAATAATAAACCAAATAATCACAGAAATGAAGACAACTATGGAGAAAAGGAATATCAGAATTAGGAAAACAACAGATGAGATACTCAAGGAAAATACTAGCTACCTCAAGGTAATTAGAGAACTGAAAGCTGAAATAGCTGAGCTAAAAGACCAATTAGCTGAGCAAGGTAATACTATAACTGAACTGAGGAAGGAAGCTTGGGGAAGGGAAAGCAAATTAACAGAAGCAGAAAACAGAATTAGCCAGACAGAAGATGAGCTAGAGAAATGTAAGAAACATGTAAAAGAGATAAAAAATAAATTGAGAGACACTGAAAACAACAACAGAGATATATAGGATGATCTCAAATGAAGTAATATTCATATAATTGGCCTACCAGAGGAAGAAAGAGAGGAAGAGAAGTAAACATTCTAGAGAAAATAATAGAAGAAAACTTCCCAGACCTAAACAACAGAAAGGATATTAAGATCCAAGAGGTCCAGAGAGTCCCAAATAGAATGAATCCAGACCTGAAGACACCAAGACACATCATAGTTACAATGAAAAGAATTAAGGATAAAGAAAGGATCCAAAAATCTGCAAGAGAAATACAAAAATTCACATACAGGGGAAAGCCCATAAGATTATAAGCAGAATTATCCACTCAAACACTAATAACCAGAAGAGAATCGCAAGATACCTATCTAGCTTTCAATGAAAAAGGGTTTCAACCAAGGATAATATATCCTGCTAGACTTTCATTCAGACTAGATGGAAGGATCAACACCTTCTCAAACAGGCAACAATTAAAGGAGGCAACCATCACCAAGCCGGACCTGAAAGAGGTTCTAAAATACCTCCTATAAACAAGAGTATCATCAAAATACTTGCCATATATCACAGCAAATTAAAAATTGTTGAATAATGACACTAAAACAGCTTAAATACATAATATCAATAAATGTCAGTAGCTTAAACTCACCCATTAAAAGGCACATAGTGGGAGGATAGATCACAATACACAATCCAACCATATGCTGCTTGCAAGAATCCCACCTGACCCAACAAGGCAAACACAGACTTCAAGTGAAAGGATGGAAAACTATCATACAGGCTAATGGACCACACACAAAAAAGGGGCAGGAACAGCCATTCTCATCTCTGACACAATAGACTTTAAATTAAATAAAGTAATAAAAGATAGACAAGGCCATTACATAATGATAAGAGGATCAATCAACCAAGAAGATTTAACAATTATTAACATTTATTCCCCCAATGAGGACACATCTAAATACATCAAATACTTACTGAAAGAACTACAAAAATACATCAATAGTAATACAGTAATAATGGGAAACTTCAACACCCCACTCTCACGCATAGATCAATGAAGCAGAAAATCAACAAAGAAATAAGATAATAAATGAAAAGATGGACTGACTAGACTTCCTGGACATTTTCAGAGTTCTTCATCCCCAAAACAGTAATACACAATCTTTTCAAATCCACACAAGTCATCCTCCAGGATAGACCACATATTAGGTCACAAAGACAGTATCAACAAATTCAAGAGCATTGAAATCATACCAAATATATTCCTAGACCACAATTGAGTAAAGCTAACATTCAACAGCAAACAGAAAATTACTAAAAGTCACAACATTTGTAAACTCAACAAATACTTAATAACCACTAGGTCAGGAGTTGGGCAGTAGCACACCAGTTAAGCACGCATGGCATTGAAGCTCAAGAACCTGCATAAGGATCCAGATTAGAGCCCATGGCTCCACACCTGAAGAGGGGTTGCTTCACAGACAGTGATACAGGTCTGCAGGCATCTGTCTTTCTCTCCCTCTCTCTATCTTCCCCTCCTCTTTCCATTTCTCTCTGTCCTATCTAACGATGACACCAATAACAACAACAATAATAACTACAACAATAAAAAAACAACAAGGGCAACAAAAGGGAATATATATATATATTAACCACTGGGTCAAAGAGACACTCAAACAAAAAATTCAAATGTTCCTGGAAACAAATTAACATGAAGACACAAGCTATCAAAATACTTGGGACACAACTAAAGCAGTACTGAGAGGGAAACTTATAGCCATACAATCACACATTAGAGAACAAGAAAAAGCTCAAATAATTGACCTTACTTCAGATCTTAAGGACTTAGGAAGAGAGGAACAAAGGAACCTTAAACCAACCAGAAGAATGGAAATCACTAAAATTAGAGCAGAAATAAACAACATCAAAAATAAGAGAACCATACAAAAGATCAATGAAGCCAAATATTGGTTCTTTGAAAAATTAAACAAAATTGACAAACCCTTAGCCAACCTCACTAAAAAAAAAAGGAGATCAAATTGTAAATGATAGGGGAGATATCACAACTGACACCACAGAAATCCATAAAATCATGCAAAACTTTCACAAAGAACTATATGCCACCAAGCTAGATTATCTGGAAGAAACTGAAGAATTCCTAGAAACATATACCCTACCAAAACAGAACCAAGAAGATAAAAATAAATGCAACATTCACAGACAAAGAAATCAAAATACTTATTAAGAATCTTCCCAACAGCAAAAAGCCTGGACCAGATGGCTTTACAAATGAATTATACAAAACTGTTAGGGAACAGTTAATACCTATACTTCTTAAGCTCTTCCATAAGATTGAAGGAACAGGAAAGCTCCCTTCCATCTTCTAGGAGGCCAAAATCACCCTGATACCAAAAGCAGATAGAAACACAACAAAAACCAAAAACTACAGACCAATCTCTCTGATGAACACAGATGCCAAAATATTAAAGAAGATCCTGGCCAACCAACTGGATACAGCAGTATATCAAAAAGATTGTTCATCACGACCAAGTGTGATTTATCCCTGGAGTGCAAGTCTGGTTCAACATACATAAGTAAACCAATGTCATTCACCACATCAATAAAAGCAAAACCAAAAACAAACATGATGGGCCTAGACCTTGAATAAATCCCTCTCTCCATTGTTGCTGGTTATCTTTATCAGGAACAACACAATTGACAGCTTTGTGGGCCTCCATAGGACCTTGCCCTCATCATGGATCAACAATGGTAGAGAATGTTCCATCCTCTGAAGGGAGGCTAAACAACATACTTTATCTTCCACCTGAGGAAGATGGATTCTGAAATTGGTGCAGCTTGGAACGTTCCTACTCATGAGCACAGAATGTCAGCTCAGATCTACAGGGATGCAGAGGTCACATAGGCTCCTAAGCTGAATATGGGACCCAGATCAGATCAGATTGATGGGGTTTATAGTCAACAATATTTATAAAATTTCCCCATATTTGAGAGCTACTCTATTCCCTAATCCTGCATTTTGGTCCCTTTTCCAGCCATAGCATTATCTCCTTAGACAATAAACTGGATCCACCTGCATATCAAATGTCAGGCTCAGAAACACACACACACACACACACACACACACACACACACACACACATTATAGTCATGGGCCCTTTGGAATACAACTAAAATAGGCCTAGTAACTATCTATAAAACAGAGACTCCAAATCTTCATCTGCAATATTCTTGCCTTTATGTTCATTATTAGAAAACTGTTTGTTCTGCTTTATATCTTCAATCTTTCATATACCAAATTCCAGATGATACCATGATGCCAACCTGACTTCCCTAGGCAGATGACCCCACCAATGTGTCCTGGAGTCCCATTTCTCCAGAGCCCCACATTACTAGAGAAAGAGAGAGGCAAACTGGGAGTATGGATCAACCTGCCAATGTCCATGTTCAGCAGGGAATTAGTTACAGAAGCCAGACCTTCCACCTCCTTCACCCCATAATGACCCTAGGTCCATACTCCCAGAAGGATAAAGTGTTGGAGAGTGGGGCAGACCTAGAGCAGCCTGCAATAAAGAATAGGAAAGCTATCTGGGGATGGGATGGGATATGGAGTTTTGGTGGTGGGAATTGTATGGAGTTGCACCTGTCTTATCCCATGTTTTTTTTCAATGTTTCCTTTTTATAAATAAAAATTAAAATAAATAAAATATTTAAAATGAAAAGCTTTAAGTCAATAGGTTATCAGCACACTTCTAATGACTCAATCCATTATAATCAGATAATATAAATGTGACTGTTAAAACTCACCAAATAATTGTTTTTGATAAGAGATATTGTTTCATATTTCACTAGGGAAGTCTTTGGTTACCATAACAATAATCTCAGTAGCTTTATTATCAGCAATAAAAAAAAAACAATGATTTGATAAATATTTGACTGGGCATTTGATTCCTATAAAGTAGTCCTATGAAGAACTACTTTCACTTCCTACACATTCATATGAAAGTTATTTTTTTAAATTATGATACCACAACTCCTATATACAAAGTATAGATGGATTAAATAATTCAACATCTACTCAAAACAAACCTAATGAGTATGACACTATGCTAGACACTAAGTAAATAGTAGAGAGTTGATTGTCTTCCCTCTAGGAGCTTACAGAATAATAAAGAAGTACTATGTCGAGTAAGTAAAATGTTATCTCTAGAGAATACTTTTCAAGTCTACCTCTTTTTTAGCACCAGGCTTACACATGGGAGGCTCATTACACACCTGTATTATTTAATTTTTTCTTAACCTATGGACAAGAAATAGCTGGACTTTTCATTTTAACATTTAAAGTAACCAAAAGCTTATCTGTTCATCTTCTAGTTAACTATTTCCTCAATAAAACAGTGACAATATAACAACTTAGTAGATACATATTAGGTACAGTCAAGTAGAATACTTATTCCATTTTAATAACTCTCAAATATAATTTATGAAAGGAAAAGAAAGAAAGAAAGAAAGAATGAATGAAGGAAAGAAAGAAAGAAAGCTATAGAAATGTGGGCAGGTAAAATAACTCACCTGGAATCATGTGCACTCTGCTATGTGCAACACTTGATTCTAGCCCTGGCCTCCATGATACTAGAGGATGTTTTGTTGTAATGTTTGTAGTGTTGTCTTTCAACTTTTTCTCTTTTTTTTTCTTTTGCTTGAGTTACTCACCTTTTAAATTTTATTTATCTATTGCAGAGAGACAGAGATAGAGAAGGAGAAAGAGAAAGACACCTGCTGCACTGATTCATTGCTTATGAAGCTTCCTCTCTGTAGATGGGGACTGGAGACTTGAACCCAGACCCTTTTGAATGGTAACATGTACACTCAGCCAGGTGTGCCACTTCCCAATCTGTAGAAACATACAAAGTGAAAAAGTTTAAACAATAATCCTAATGAGCCTCCTATATATATTACGTGATTAGCAAGTATGAGATGGAGACATATGCTCAATGAAATGTTATTTGGATTACATTTCATCATGTTATAATGTTTATGTCCTCTCTAAAGTCAATATATTCTGATACATCAGACTATGGCATTTCAGAGAATAAATCTCTCTCATATAATCCATATTCTATTTATCATAGCCACTGATTATCTTCTCAAGATTTAGAAAAACAGCTGTGATACTTTTCTTGACAAGCAAAATGAGAATCCCCAGAGGTCTTTATCTTTCTCACTGACTTCTATGCTCTTAAATTGACTGACTTGTCAAATCAACTCAAACTCCCTACCATTCATTGACTCTTTGAGTGCTATTTCATTGTTGCAATTATTTTTAAATGAAAATGTTTTCCCTTTCCGTAGATGTGCACTTCCATTCTTTACACCCCTTGCAGCATATTTATTATAAAGTTGATAAACAATTTTGAACTCTAAATTATGCCTTCTGTGTCACAAAGCTGCAGCTGTGAGCTGTGGCTCGAAAATATGAACTGAGAGTCTGCATCATAACAAACAAGGTCATCATCAAATAACTGCTAAGATTAGGTTCATTTTTATCACTTACTAATCGTTATATCTGTTTGGTTGATGGGAAAATCCAATATGCCATCTTTAGAGAGTTTCACCAACATGCAATATAGTAGCTAGAGGGCCCTGCTGTTATAGTGGAAATAAAGGTAGACTGTGGGGAAATTGTGAGGAGCCTCATAAAGCACCCTGCATTTTTCTGCCTCCAGGAGCCTGGCATTCTTTAAAACATTAAGCCAGCTCCCCCTGCTCCACCATGCATTCCTGATACTATGGCCTATCTAAATAATCATTGTTTTGCCTGAAAGATCCCCACCCATTCCATTCCTTTGATCTATCTTCTTTATACCCTCAAGGCCCTCCTTGCCTGTAGGGTATTATTAATCCTACCAGTTAAAACCCTTGAAACAGTTGATAAGGAAGTTCCTACCTTTCCAGTCACATTTTACCTTTCACCACCCCTTTCCTAGCCATTTCTGTTTCTGACTTGCCACTTCCAGGTCTGTCCTTTAAAAGCCTTGGCTCTCAGATCAATAAAGAATTGCAGTGCCACAAGCTTGGTTCATGAGTAATCTCCCTCGCATTGCTGAGTGAGTAGCAGCCCAGGCTGGCTCTGGTCTTGTTCTCTCCAACCCAAGGAGTACGCACCTGAGAAGAGGCACCCCCACGCTAGCCTGGCAGTAGACTATCAATTTATACTGGGTAATCTGAGCACTGGTTATTCATTTGCTAGATTTTTTTTTTTATGTAGTAGAGATTTAAATAAGAATACAGTACAGGTCCTACTTGCAAGAACTGTACAACTCATTTAGAGAAACAAAATGTGTTATGAAAGTATTAAAAATATAAGAAATTATGTACTAATCTTTGACTGTTATTGGCTATCTATAAGTATTCAAAAATCTTCTAGAAGATGCCACCAGTGAAAGTTCCACTACATGTTATCTGTAATACTCACTAAAAATTAGGAGGTAAAACAAATAAAGTGATACAGGAAAAATAATGAAATGTGCATAAATATGTCCTTAAGATGAATTCCCTTCTTTTTTTCTATTATTAATGATTTTATAAATGTTGTCCAAGTTTTATAATTCACCAAGGATTAAAAAAAAGAGGGTATTGTTCTCACAGACTTTTGTCATGAAAATATGTCAACATACACACAGCATTTTAGAGTTTCACTTATATTCTCCAAAGGAGTTCCTTGTCACCTCAATTATATCCACTTTTTTACAAAGCCTTATATTTACAAAATAAAACAGTATAAATAAGATCACATTAAAACTGACACATATAAAGTTTTTCATATGAAATTAGTGACCCTTAAATCAAACAACATTTCATTCAACAAAATTTTGTTTGGATAGTCTTCAAGTATTTGCTTAATGAATTCTTTGTAGTTTAAATGAGAAATATTATTGACTCTTTCCTTTCTAATTTCTGATTAGGTATTTTTCCCAAATTAAGTATTTTCTTTGCATGAACTATAAGATACACTGTTCTGTGTATATATTTCTGAGCAAATATTTCATAAGTTAACAAAATACCTTTCACTGGAGTTTGGGTGGGTAATAGAATCCCCTCCATTACATTAGAAACTCTACCAATTTTTAAATAGAGTGTTGTTCACTACAACATTTGACTTTGGCAGACAAATCTGGAGAGGTAGAGCTCTGTTACTCAACCCAGCATTAGTCATCCATATTACTTTGCTGTGATACACCATACACTGCTCAAGGCTCACTTTGTTGTTATTATGTTTAATTTAATTATTTATACTTACTAGATAAAGACAGCTAGAAATTGAAAGGGAAGGGGAAGATAGAAAGGGAAAAAGAGAGACCCATGTAGCACTTCTTCACCACTTGTAAGACTTTCCTCCTATGTTGTTTTCGATGGGGTAGGTTGTTTTCGCCAGGCTGGCTTCACGGGCGGGTAACAGACGACCAAGGATTCATGGTTGAGCTGTAGGCAGTATCTCTTTATTCATGCAGGACGCAGCACAATCTAAGTCAAGCTAAGCTAAACTAAAGGTACTCTAAAACTCACAATGCTGTCTTTATATATACTTGCGAAGTAGGGTGGAAACAGGATGTGACATAGAGAGGGTGGAGAGAAAAGTGACTGGTGAAAATCAGGGTGTGATAAAGAAGGGATCAGGGTGTGACA
Source organism: Erinaceus europaeus (assembly GCF_950295315.1). Taxonomy (NCBI): domain Eukaryota; kingdom Metazoa; phylum Chordata; class Mammalia; order Eulipotyphla; family Erinaceidae; genus Erinaceus; species Erinaceus europaeus. Next base: position 78,045,699 of record NC_080164.1, on the reverse strand, counting down.
AGGAGGGGGGGTGGAGCAAAAACATATCATGAAACAGTGGGGATTGAACCAATGCCCTGGAGGGAGGTGCTTGTTAACAGCGGTTATGTAAATAGAATGAAGTGGTTATGTAATAGTGTTAAGCAGGGGGGATTTAAACCAAATGAAACAGAAGGGGTCTCATGCATACCAACACTCCTGTAGGCTGGAACCAGGGGCTCAAACCTGGGTTCTTGATCATTCTTACTTGTGTGCTCAACCAAGTGTGCTACCTCCCAGCCCCTCCCTTACAGTTCTTTCTCCCTTTCTTTCTTTCTTTCTTTCTTTCTTTCTTTCTTTCTTTCTTTTTTCTTCTTTCCTTCCTTCCTTCCTTCCTTCCTTCCTTCCTTCCTTCCTTTCTTTCTTTCTTTCTCTCTCTCTCTTTCTTTCTTTCTTTCTTTTTATAAAAAAGTAAACACTGATAAAACCATAAGACAAGAGGGGCACAACTCTACACAGTTCCCACCACTAGAATTCAGCATCCCATCCCCTCCCTTGATAGCCCTCCTATTCCTTAACCCTCTGGGAGTATGGACCCAAGGTCATTGTGAAATGCAGAAGGTGGAAGGTACAGCTTCTGTAATTGCTTCCTCGTTGAACATGGGTATTGACAGAGAGATCCATACTCCCAGCATGCTTCTCTTTCCCTAGTGGGGTGGAGCTCTGGGGAATAGGAGCTCCGGACACATTGGTGGGGTTGTCTGTCCAGGGAAGTCTGGTTAACATCGTGGTAGTATCTGGGACCTTTTGGCTGAAAAGAGAGCTATATATAAAGCCAAACAAGTTGTTGACTAATCATGAACCTAAAGGCTGGAGTAGTGCAGATAAAGAGTTGGGAGAGGGGGGTGTCTCTGTTCTGTAGATAGATAATAGGCATAATTTAGTTATATTCCAAAGGTCCTATGGCTATACTAGTCTTTTTTTTTAATTTTCCCCTGAGCCTGAAATCTGATATACAGGTGGATACTAGTTCTTGTCTGGGGAGATGATGCCATGGCTGGAGAAAGGACTAGAAAGTTGGATCAGGGGAGAAAGTAGCTGTCAAATATGGGAAAGGTGTATAAACACTGTTGACTGTAAACCCCATTGATCTGATCTGATCTGGGGCCCATATTCAGCTTAGGAGCCTATGTGACCTCTGCATCCCTGTAGATCTGAGCTCACATTCTGTGCTCATGAGTAGGAAAGTCCCAAGCTGCCCCAATATCAGGATCCATCTTCCTCAGGTATAGCATAGAATATGTTGTCCAGCCTCAGTTCAGAGGATGGAACATTCTCTACCACGGTTGATCCAAGTTGAGGGCAAGGTCCTATGAGGTCCCACAATGGGGTCTATTTTGTTGCTCCTGATAGAGACGATGATGACAATTGAGAGAGGGATTTATTCAAGGTCTAGCCCCACCATGTCTGTTTGGGAGTCTCAGGACTCTCTGACTAGGGCCCCAGCTGATGGGGTGGCCTGATAGTGACTAAAGAGTCATCATTAAAGTATGCGAATCTCTTGCCCTTATTCATCTTTTGTAGTCCTTGCTTTGATAAGGTTAGCTTTGGAGTGTGTGAAGGAAGTGTAATAGTGCTACTTGGACTGCTCCAGACTGGCTGCAGGCAGTTTGAGCAAGGACAGCCAATTACAACCAAAAAAAAAAAAATCTCAGGTAGTCTTTCCCAGGCAGTACTGAGGCTCTGACTGGTCAGGTATTTTATCCCTCAGATAGAGCTCTAGTCACCTAAAAAAAAAAAAAAAGGAAGGAAGGAAAACAAAAAGAAAAAGGCTTGGAATGACCCCTGGTGAGCCAAAAATCTTGGTAAAGAAATACCTTAATGGGAAACCTGCTATGAGTGGCTGTCCAGCACCTTGGGGCTGGTTCTGGGGTTGGGGGAGGGGTCACTTCAGAAATAATCAAACCAAAGACTTTCCTTTCTTTGTCCCTTTGATCTCTATTTGCCAGACCAAGAGTGGGTTATAGGACTCTTTTTTGGTGTTACCCTGACTTCCCTTTGTTCACCTTCCTACTGATGGCCCAATATCATACCCTGTCTAGAGAATCCCAGGTTGTAAGCTGCTTCTTTTTGGAGCTCACGGAAGGTGTTGTTTCCAAGTCGCCATCTTGGCTCTGCCCTCCAGATCTTTATTCTTAACATAAACCTATAAGTTAGATCTTTTTTAATTTTTTAAATTTCTTTATTGGGGGATTATTGTTTTATATTAAATACAATAGTTTGTACATGCTTAACATTTCTCAGTTTTCAACACAACAATACAACCCCACTAGGATCTCTGTTATCCATTTTGAACCTGTACTCTCCCCACCCACCCACCCCAGAGTCTTACTTTAGTGCAATATGCCAATTCCAGTTCAAGTTCTACTTGTGTTTCTCTTCTGAACTTAATTTTCAACTTCTGCCTGTGAGTGAGTTCATCCCCTATTCATCCTTCTGTTTCTGACTTATTTCACTTAACATGATTTCTTCAAGCTTCATCCAAGATAAGCTGAAAAACAATGAAGTCACCATTTTAAATAGCTGAGTAGTATTCCATTGTGTATATATACCACAACTTGCTCAGCCACTCATCTGTTGTTGGACACCTGGGTTGCTTCCAGGTTTTGGCTATTACGAATTGTGCTGCTAGGAACATAGGTATGCACAAATCTTTTTGGATGGGTGTGTTGGGTTCCTTAGGATACATCTCCAAGGGAGGAATTGCAGGATCATAGGGTAGGTCCATTTCTAGCCTTCTGAGAGTTCTCCAGACTGCTCTCCACAGAGATTGGACTAATTTTCATTCCCACCAGCAGTGCAGGAGGGCTACTTTGACCCCACAACCTCTCCAGGATTTGTTGTTGCTACCTTTTCTGATGTATGACATTTTCACAGGAGTGAAATGGTATCTCATTATTGTCTTTATTTGCATTTCTCTGACAATAAAAGACTTGAAGCATCTTTTAATGTGTTTCTCAGCCTTTTGGATCTCTTCTGTGGTGAATATTCTGTCCACGTCCTCTTCCCATTTTGGATGACATCATTTGTTTTCTTGTTCTTGAGTTTGGCAAGCTCTTTATATATTTTGGTTCTTAAACTCTTCTCTGATGATGGCATGTAAAGATCTTCTCCCAGTCTGTAAGTTAGATCTTTTGATATTGATATTTCTACTTCTGGCTTATCTCACTCAATATGATATCTTCAAGTTCTGACAAAGCTATTGCAAATGAGATGACCTCATCATTTTTAACAGCTTCATAGCATTCTAATATATACCACACATTTTTGGCACTCATTTACGATCAGGCTTGTCAAGAAGTGAGGGATTATGCCTGTGGTTCAGGGCCTATACTTTAAATAATTAACACTTCCAATAAAATTTTTAAAGTAAACTATTTAAACTATAGGATTTTGAAGTAAATGTGATTACATTGGAATCAAAATCTTATGCACAGCAAATGAAACTATCATCAAAATAGAGTGATATTTTACCAAATGTTAGAAAATATTTGTACAGCATTCACTTTACAAAAGACTAATATTTGTCAAGATAATCTGACCTCAGCTTTCAGTAATAAGGAGTTATGAATACTTTCTAAACCTTTGTACTCTCTATAGATGGTGGAACATTCAAAGTGGGATAATCCCAGTGAAGAAGGCTATGCTTTCATATACTCTTCACTCATTCATATGACTGCTGTCACAATAGTTATATATAGAAGACTATTTTAAGGTATGAACAATAAAAGAAGAAAGAGAGGAAGCATTTACTCTGTGGATCTGTACACAGCCATTTACCTACATTTCTTGGGTCATTTTCTAGTCTCACCTTCTTTTAGGCTGCAATGATTAGACTCTATTAGGTTAACTAAACTAATACTAAACCTTTTCTTGCCTCCATTTACACTACTCATATATATTTGTCTTCAAACTTAAAAAAAATAAAATAAAAAATCTGAATTCCTATTACCAGTTCCAACAAAATAAACTTCTAGTGACTTTGAGGCCTTTTACAAAATGCCTAAGAATTCTCTGCCAATAAGTAGACAATAGAAATATGGATTGGTCCTCAGGTACCATATTATTTACTTATTATACTGATAGATCATCTTTCTACATATATATATATATAGTCATTCTACATATATGTATATATAGTCATTTCTACATATATATATATATATACACACACACACACACATATATATATATATATATATATATATATAGTCATTACAATTCTTTAAATTGCAACTATAATTCCCTAGTTGTGAATTTTCAAATTCTTATTGACTAAATTGATGACATTTTACTTGGACCTTTCACACACACACACACACACTCACACACACACACACACACACACACACACACACGATCAGGGTTTCATTGCTTCAAGCCAACTTTTTCATCTAGAATGATCCACCTCATGTTGAAAAGCAGGAAATAGCAAGTGAATAAATCTCCAAAGTAATGGGAAATATTTCCCAAGCTTGAAGTCATTTCATTCTTTCAGATTTGCCATAACTGTATTTGCCTGAAAGATCACAGAGAGAATAGACTTTTCTATAGCAATTATTATAGTTGCAGTGGAACATTTTGTCTTCATACAGCAGAAAAAGGTATACCTCTGGACATTTGTGAATTTCTATTCATATATTTTTCAAGAGATTTGCAACGAAAATAATTATCAATATAAATAATAGGGGCCAGGTAGTGGTGTAACTTGTAGAATGCATTCATTTCTTTGTGTGATATTGTTGGTTCAAGTCCTTAGTCTCCACCTGCAAGGAAAACGCTTCTCCAACAGTGAAACAGTCCTGCAAGTATCTTTTACCCCTTTCTTGTCTCTCTGTCTTTCTTTATCTCCATTCTAAAGAAAAAAGGGGGGAAGACCGCTGGAATGTATTTAGTGATCAGGAACCAAGCCCCAGTAATAACCCTGTTGACAAAATAAATAAGAAAATAAACAAACCATATTCTAAAACATGGATTTTCAACTACAAAAGGCAGAATGAGTTAAATTCTTTTTTTAATTCTATATAAGACAGTAGAAACAATGATTTGAGTCAGTAACAAATAGAAACTCATGGAATATGGAAAATGAAACTCAGACACATTGGATTAACAAAGACTGGACAGTGATTGAGACATAAGGACAAACAGATTTCTATAACCTTTTCTTGTCTAAATGATGTTTGTGTAGAGAAATTAATGGTTAGCATTTTGACTAATTTATATTTTTATTTTATTTTTTACTAATTTAGTAGTGATATGTAAGGCTGTAACATAAGAGGGACTCAATTCCATACTAGTCCCAGCACCAGAGCTCCTATCCCATACCCTCCCTTGAAACTTTCCTTTTATTTATCTCTCTGGGAGTATGGACCCAGGATCATTATGGGGTGCAGAATGTGGGAGGTCTGGCTTCTGTAATCACTTCTCTGCTGGACATAGGCATTGGCAGGTCGATCCATATTCCCAGCCTATTTCTAACCCTCCCTAGCACTGAGGTTTCACATTGAGGACAGAATCCTATAAAGGTCTTCAAGAAGGTTTACGATGCTATTCCTGATGGAGATGACCAGGGGTGGTGGTAAGAGGATCTGTTGGAGGTCTAGGACCATCATATCAATCTAGGAATCCCAGAATTCCCTGACTAGGGCCCTGGATGATGGGGTGGCCTGGTAGTGACCAAAAAAGTCATCATTAAAGTATGCTGGTCTTTTATCCTCATCCAGCTTTTGTAGTCCTTTCTTTATCAGACAATGTTATCTTTAGAGTGATTTAAGGTGAAATAGTGAAATAGGAAGTAGGTGAGGTGGGTATCTAGGTCTAAGTAGAAACTATTTGATTAAAGACCAAATGGTGTCTTTTAAGGTATTTATTTCTACTTGCTTGCTTCACTTAATGAGTTACTACAAACTATTGTGCACTTTTACTTTAAGGTGTATATTTTCCCATAACTTATGGATAAATGTGCACATGTGCTTTATCTCATGGGCTTTTGTCTATATCTAGGTTCTGTGGCTTTGTTAAGAAGTATGCTACCCAAAATGGAATTAAGGTCCTGTGAGATAGGAAAGGTCTCATCAGAGTAATTGAAGGGTTGACATCCTCTGCCTGGTGTCTCTGGACATCATCCAAAGTGAAATATGTAAAGGTAGTATTGGCTGCATTGATTTGGTTGAGCTCAGCAGATGCAGTATTAAATGGTATGGATTGAGAGAAGCATGCAGGGAAATGAACCATGACCCAGCAGTTCCAGGACTGGGAGAAATTTGGGTTTTATAGAGAATGGGGAAGTTCTTGCTCTCTTGGAGTATAAGAAGGCAATAGAGAGTTATTGTTAGAACCAAGTTATTTGGGAATTTGGTTTACTTTGAACATACCATATGTAAGACAAGTGGCTAATAATCAGGACATATAAAGAGCTCACCAAACAAGGACAGAAAAGCAAATGACAGAATTGAAAAGTGGGGACAGGTTATGAACAGAATATCCACTATAGAAGTGATACAAAAAGTCAACAATGAAAAACTGCTCCAAGTCATCGAATGTCAGAGAAACACAAATAAAGGTAAAGATGAGATACCACCTCACCCCTGTGAGAATGTCATATATCAAAATAGACAATAACAACAAATGCTGAAGAGGTTGTGGAGACAAAGGATCTCTCCTGCATTGCTGGTGAAGATATAAACTAGCCCAACCCCTGTGGAGAGTAGTCTGGAGAACTCTCATAATTCTAGAAATGGACCTTCCCTATGACCCAATATTTTCTCTCCTAGGAACATATCATAAGTAGTCAAGCACACCAATACAAAAAGAGATATGTACACCTATGTTTATAGCAGCATACTTTGTAATAGCCAAAAACCTGAAAATAACCCAGGTGCCCAACAACAGCCTGAGAAAATTTTAGTATATATACACAATGGAATACTACTCAGCTATTAAGAATAATGAACCCACCTTCTCTGACCCACCTTGGAAGGAGCTAGAAGGAATTATGTTAAGTGAGATAAGTCAGAAAGAGATTAACAGGTATGAGATGATCCCACTCATAAACATAAGTTGAGAAAGAGGAACAGAAAGGGAAACTCAAATCAGAATTTGACTGTGTTTGGAATATTGCATCAAAGTAAAACAAAACAGAACAAAACAAAAACTCTGGGTGGAGGGTAAGGGTAGATTTTCAGCTCAGTGGAGGGTGGTGAGGGTAGGGGCACAGACCTCTGGTGAGGGGAATGGTGTTACATACACTCATATTAACTTATAGTCTTATAAATCAGTACTTAATCAATATGAGGGGAAAAGTAGATTGTGTGTCTCAAACATTTTGATGCATAGACCCCAGTTCTGAGTTTATATTCCTTCAATCTAAGCAGCAAAGGCTTCAAATTGGCAAGCTGATTAAATTTTAACAGTGGGTTTAAATTGTTATTACATTTCCAATAATGACTTTTTCTTTGAAATATCATATCACTTAATCTTAGACCAGGAAGACCAGAAGTAACTGTTCTTGTCAGATACAGTTATTTGTAAATAGCATTAAATGACATAAATCATGGTGAGGTCTTGTAAGGTACTTTCTAATTTGACCCATATGTTATTTGTATACTGTCACTGACTTTTCCTAAGGTTAACTGTTTTGATAAACATTATACAGTTGATTATGTTGCATTACTTTCCTTTCAGTTGACCATTTTCTGACCTTAAGAAGACTTTGAAATAAATAAACCTTTTCAACTTGTGTTAAACAGAAATCAATTCTAACATTTGTGATAATAATGCTGCTTTTAAGTTGTGGGTGATTATGCAGCAGCAGGAACCATTAATTAATCCATTTTTTATAAGATCCCCTGCTCTTTCTTTGGCAATTCCAAATTTTAGCTGGACTTAACAGAGACAATATGTATCAGCTTCATTTGTGGTTATCATGGTATTATGACCTGAACTGCCCCTGCGGCTACAGACAGACTATGACCCACATAGTCAACGACTGCCACCTCTCCAGATTCAAAGGAGGTCTCGAAACTTTACATCAGGCTCAACCTGACGCTGTTAACTGGCTACGGAAGAAGGGCAAATGCTAGAAGAAGATGAACCAATTTAGGTCAAATGTTCAAAATGATTTGTGCAACTTTTTCCAGATTTTTTCTATTAATATTATAAGAAAATCTTCAGAGCATAGAAAATTATAAGAAAATTAAAATTAAAATTTCTTATAAAATTATAAGAAAATCTTCAGAGGGTAGATAGCATAATGGTTATGCAAACAGATTCTCAGGCTTGAGGCTCCAAAGTCTAAAGTTCAAGCCCCTGCACCACCATAAACCAGAGCTGAATAGTGCTCTAGTAAAAATAAATAAATGAATTAATTAAATCTCAGAAATGACAGAGCAGTAAGCTAAAAATAATCTTCTTGCTTTGATATCCTAATTGAAAATAACCCAGACTGAATAATCAAAGACCTTTTGGCTACACATATGCCAGCTCTCTATAAACACTTTGTTTTGGGTCTGCGAAGTAGCTCAGCAATAGAGCATGTGCCTCCCACAGGTGAGGTAGGCCCTGTTTTCGATCCTGTGCACAGCATAAACTGGCAGATCAGTGTTTCAGTCACCCTAACCCTTTCCAGTTAAAATATATATCTCATCTAGCTTAAGCTATTATTATGTGATATTTGTTTAAAAGCAGGTCAGCCAATAACTTGCACTGATCTGTAAGATTAGCATGAAAAAGAAATGAAAAGGCATCTAAATGGCATAAAGGCCAGTCTTCATGAAGCAGCGTTTATAGCTCTGTGAACAAACACACTTTATGGTGTTGGTATATTCACAAGCAGTATATGTGTTATGATGGGAAGAGGGATAACACTCAGAGAAAGAAAGAAAAAAAGGAAGGAAGAAAGAAAAGAAGAAGGAAGGAAGGAAGGAAGGAAGGAAGGAAGGAAGGAAGGAAGGAAAGAAGGAAGGAAGAAAGGAAGAAGAGAGGGATGAGCATAGAAAGAAAAAGAGCTATAGAGAGACACCTCTAGCAATGCTTAACCGCTTATGAAACTTCTCCCCTGCAAGAGGGTACTGGAAACTTGAACTTGAGTTCTTGTGTATGATAACCAGGTGCATCACTGCCAAGATCCTATAAATATGTTTTTGCTGTGTTTTGGTTAATTACTACCAGGGTTATTGCTGGGAGCTCTGTACCAGCACTATGACTCCACCTTTTTCTTTCTCTATTTGCTAGGACAAAATTAAACTGAGAGGGGAAGGAGAGATAGAGATGGAGAGAAAATGTTAGACACCCACAGACCTGCTTCACTGCTCATGAAGCATTCCCCTTGCAGGTGGAGAGCAGGGGCTTGAACCCAGGTCCTTCCACATGATAACTCTATAGACACCAATAGATGTGTTTTTAATTCATGAATTTTATGTGTGTTATTCCTTATACAGACTAGATGCATAATTTTTTGGTTCAGCAACAATAAAATTTCTATTAGTAAAATGTTCTTGATTAGTTAAGATATATTAATCCTGCCACTGACAACAGCAATATACAGTTATACACCACAGAGAAGTCATAAATACTATGTCTAATTCTACTATATAACTAAAAAACTTTATTTGACATACATAAAACTGATGATCATAAGAATATAAGCTAGGGATTTTGAGATGCTAGTTTATTTGACGCATGCTAGTTAGAGTGAAATGTCTTGTTATATCAAATTATATGCAATATATCACATCTAAGTATTTTAGGATTTAAAAGAGGCTATTATTAAATTTTGGCACTTGCCAATTAAAATGCAATGCCTAGAAAAGATTCCATTTATTACAAATAAAATGAGAAGGAAAAATAAAAATTGTTAAAGTTACCATTTACCTAGTAGATTTTCAAGTACCTCTGTATTTGAATGGGACAAAACTAAAAAGTGTTCTTACACTGAAAGAAATATCTGTAAGTATTAAAATATATCCTAGTAATTGGGAAAAGATATTTCAAAATCACAATCTAACAAGGGATCAATGTTGAAAATGTATGATGAAATCAAGCAACACAACAACAAGGCTTCCCAATAAGAAGTGAGAAAGTAGACAGTAACCTGGGTCCACCTGCATATCAGATGTCAAGCTCAGGCAAAAACTAAAAAAGTCATGGGCCCTTTGGAATATACCTAAAATAGACCTACCAGCTATTTCCAAAACAGAGACCCCAAATTTTCATCTACAATATTCTTGCCTTTAGTTTCATGATTAGACAACAATTTTTTTGGCTTTATATGTTAACTCTTTTTCAGCCACCAGGTTCCAGATACTACCATGATGCCAACTGGACTTCCGTAGACAGATGACCCCACCAGTGTGTCCTAGAGCTCTGTTTCCTCAGAGCCCCGCCTTACTAGGGAAAGTAAGAGGAAGGCTGGGAGTATGAATCAAACTGCCAGTGTCCATGTTCAGCCGGGAAGCAATTATAGAAGCCAGACATTCCACCTTCTGAACCCCATAATGACCCTGGGTCCATATTCCCAGAGAGATAAGTAATAGGAAAGCTATCAGGGCAAGGGATGGGATACAGAGCTCTGGTGGTGGGAACTGTACCCCTCTTATCTTACAGTTCTTTCAGTGTTTCCATTTTATAAATAAATACATTAGAATAAAAATAAAAAATAAAAAGAAATGAGAAAGTCTCTGAGTAGAGAGGCCAGGAGGTGGCACACCTGGTTTAATGCATATATTACCGTGTATGAGCCCCTCACCTGTAGGAGGGGACACATGTAGTTAAACAGGTCTGTGGGTGTCTAACTTTCTTTCTCCTTCTGTATCTCCCCTCCCTCATCGATTCCTCTCTGTCTCTATTCAATAAATAATGAATAAGATATTTTTTTAAAAAGGAAAATATCCAAGTGGATACTTCTTCAAAGAAGAAAAGGCATACAAACATAGATATATGAAAAAAATGTTCCATATTAATTATTATTTGAAAAATACAAATTTGATGATGGCTATCAAAGAGCTACTGCCTCATAACACTCCCCTGATCTACAAGTTAAAACAATGAAAGATTACTTGAGTACCAAATTACAACTGCATTTTCTTCAAAAATTCACTTAACCATAGGTGAGTGAATGTGGGTGGGCCAATGAGTAGAAAAGGGGTGAGAGAAAGACTCTCAGGACTTGAGATATGTGCTTAGTGACATCGGAGCATATTATTGGTGGGAGGATGGTAGCTGTGGGCATTTAACTAATGAACTCAGAGCAGCAGGATATTGAACTGCCCACAAGGACTCCCCAGTCTTTAAGGGGAAAAGCCTCACCAAGGACTACAATATAATTTGGGGAGGTACAAAGAATCAAATATGAATATTATGAACATCTCTATGCAAAATAAATTGGACAACTTAGATTAAATGGATGCATTCCTAGAATCACGCTGCCTGCCAAGCCTCACCCAAGAGGAAGTAAATTGTTTTGCTCCTTTCTTTCTCTTCCTTCCTTCCTTCCTTCCTTCCTTCCTTCCTTCCTTCCTTCCTTCCTTCCTTTCATCCTTCCTTTCTTTCAGATAGGACATAGAAAAACCTACTGAGGGAGTAGAGGAGATTGAGAGGGGGAGAAATATAGACACTTGCAGATCTGCTTCACCATCTACGAGGCGGACCCCCTGAAGGAGGAGAGCAGGAGTTTGAACCCAGGATATTGTGCTTAGCAATATATGCTTTTAACCAGGTGCACCACAGCTTGGGTCCCTAAAGTAGACAGTTTGAACAGGCCGATCACTAGTACAGAAATTGAATTGGTCATCAAAAATATTCCCAAGAATAAAAGCGCAGATCTAGATGGCTTTACTAATAAATTCTACAAAACTTCCAAAGAACTAATACCCATTCTCTTTTATATCTTCCAGAAAACTGAAAAGAATGAATCACTCCTGCATACATTCTTTGAGGCTAATTATCAATCTGATTCCCAAAGTAGGAAAGGACTGTGCCAAAAAACAAACAAACAAACAAACTATAGACCTAATCCCTGATAAACATCAATGCAAAGATACTCAACAAACCCTTGAGAAATCTAATACCACAACATATAAAGAGAATAATTCACCAAGACTAAGTAGGATTCACCGCTGGGAAACAGGGATAGTTTAATGCCCACAACTCAATCAATATAATCCACTATATCAATAGAAATAAAGACAAGGAAAAAAAAAACACATATGGTTCTATCAATTGATGCTGGAAAAGCATTTAAGAAGATCCAATACACATTTATGATAAAGACCTACCATAAACTTGAACCATTTCTCAATGTAAAAAAAGCTATTTACAGTAAACTCATAGTCAAGACCATTCAGAATGGGGAAAAGCTACAAGTTTTCCCTCTAAAATTGTGAACCAGAGAAGGATATGCACTATCAACATGATTATTTAAAATAGTGCTCGATGTTCTTAATACTGAGAATGGACAAGAAAGAGATACCAAAAGTAGAGGTCAGTTGTGAGAGGAAAAGTAAATAAAAGACTCACTCTTACAACTGAACTCAATAAATAAATAAATAAATAGATAGATAAATAAATCAAATCCTTGGGTAAATCTCATGAAAGAGTTGAGGGACCTTGACAGGGAGAACTATAGGACATTGCTTTTTTTTAACTAGTGATTTAATATATTAATATATTAATTTTTTAAAAATATATGAGATAGGCCGGGTAGTGGTGCACCTGGTTGAGCGCAGGTATTACAATGTGCAAGGACCCGGGTTCCAGCCCCTTGTCCCTACCTGCAGAGGGAAAGCTTTGTAAGTGGTGAAACAGTGCTGCAGGTGTCTCTGTCTATCTCCCTCTCTGTCACCCCCTTCCCTCTTGATTTCATGCTATAGAGATAATCTTTATTTAATAAATAAAGATTAAAAATGAGAAAAAAATATATGGGATAATTAGGGTATAAATCCACATTGTTAAAAAGAAGTAGAGAATGACAAATGGAGCATGGACTTCTGGAGGTGTGGCTATGGGTAGCAGCAGCTGTGCTTTGCTCTCCTGGATCAACTAGGAAAGCAATGAAAATCACCTGAAATTTCAACAAAATACAACCAGGATCTCTTTATAAACTCACCATGGCACAAGTGAATACAAACACGTGTGGTTTGTAGACAGAAAGAAGCTGAGGGAAAGATTTCTGGGACTAAAAGACCATGCTTAGGACTGGCTAGTGCCAGTCTGTGAGTATGCCAGCTGAGACATGTCACTTCCAGGTCTAAGTTTTAGTAACTAAAAGACTATTATTAAAGACGCAAGGACTGGCGTAAGGATCCCGGTTCGAGTCCCTGGCTCCCCACCTGCAGGGGAGTCACTTCACAGGCGGTGAAGCAGGTCTGCAGGTGTCTTTCTCTCCCCCTCTCTGTCTTTCCCTCCTCTCTCCATTTCCCCCTGTCCTATCCAACAACAATGACAACAATAATAGTAACAACAACACCAGTAAACAACAAGGGCAACAAAGGGGAAATAATGGCCTCTAGGAGCCATTTTGGATTCATAGAGCAGGCACTGAGCCCCAACAATAACCTGGGAGAAAAAAAAATCTATTAAAGAGGGAAAAATCACCTAAAACTCACCAATTTACAACTGTGGGTTCTCAAGTCAGTCTCCATTGCCGTTGCCCCTCCGAGGCTGGAACAACAGCAGGGAAACACTATACTGACAGTGACAATGCATCGAGGTGACTCTGGATAAAATTTACCCTCCAAGCAGTCCGGAGGTGTGGCTATGGAATAGGAGCCTTCACACCACTCTTTTGATCAACTAGGAAAAACAATGAAAAATCACCTGAAAACAAAACACAGCCAGGATTTCTTCAGGAACTCATTAAGCCACAGGTGGTACAGAATGTGGCCAGCGGTAGAAAAGGGTTGATGAAGAAATTCCCGATACTCAAGAATGTATAATAGGTGAGGACTGGAAGTGAAATAGCCAAACACTTTACCAGGGTTGGGAAAAGACCAAGAATGGTATTTCAGTTCCCCACTAGAGCTCATCTCTCCCACATTAGCGTCTATCAATCCAATGCACAAAATCTAGATTTTGTGATTGTATAATAGGGGAGAATTTGAGTAACCAAAGTATTTCCCTTTTTTATTTCTTGTCTTTTTCTTTTCTTATCTGTTATCTTTTTTTTTTTAACTTATCACTAACATCTTCTCTTGCCTTACCTCTTGTTATATCTTTCTTTTATTCTGGAGATTGGAAGTAGAACTTTAGAGTTTTGGGCATGGAAGTCTCTTTGCATAACCACTTTGTTATCTATCCTCTGCCCTGATGTATCTCTTAACTACAAGTGAGTGATTAAGCCAAAAATCTACTTTTTGTTTTGTTTTGTTTTGTTGTTAACTACATCAGCTCTGGTTTATGGTGGTGTGGGGGACTGAACCTGTGACCTTGGATCCTTAGGGATGAGAGTTTCTTTGCATAGCCATTATTCTATCTTATCCCATCCCCCAAAGTCTACTTGTAGTTAAAAATCTCTCTGATTGACTCAGGCTTCCATAGCACCCAGGGCAGATAAATCACAGACAAATCACTGGCAACATAGCAAGGGGTTAACAGCCACTGTGCTTCATTCACCTTAGGGAGTTATAAAACAAAACTAACTGAGGGTTGGGCGGTGGCATAGTGGGTTGAGAGCAAGTGGTGCAAAGCGCAAGGACCGTTGTAAGGATCCCGGTTCGAGCCCCCAGCTCCCCACCTGCAGGGGAGTCGCTTCACAGGCGGTGAAGCAGGTCTGCAGGTGTCTGTCTTTCTCGCCCCCTCTCTGTCTTCCCTTACTCTCTCTATTTCTCTCTGTCCTATCCAACAACGAACAACATCAACAATGGTAATTCTTCTTCTAGCGTTTGCCCTTTTTCTGTAGCCAGTCAACAGCGTCAGGTTGAGCCTGATGTAAAGTTTCGAGACCTCCTTTGAATCTGGAGAGGTGGCAGTCATTGACTATGTGGGTCATAGTCTGTCTGTAGCCACAGGGGCAGTTCGGGTCGTCTCTGGCTCCCCAGTGATGGAACATAGCGGTGCACCGGCCATGGCCTGTTCGATAGCGATTGAGGAGGGCCCAGTCATAACGTGCTAGGTCAAAGTCGGGTTGACGCTTGCAGGGATCTGTGATGAGGTGTTTGTTCTTTACCTCAGCTGACTGCCAACTCTGTTTCATGAGGCTACAGCAACAAGGGCAACAAAAGGGAGAAAAAAAATGGCCTCCAGGAGCGGGGGATTCATGGTGCAGGCACCGAGCCCAGCAATAACCCTGGAGGAAAAAAAAAAGTAACTGTTACACACGCTACTCCTCTTATCATCAGAGAAGTGAAAATTAAAGTACACTGAGAATCCTCCTCACACCTGTGAGTATTGCTTACATCAGCAAAACAGGATAAGGCAGGTATCTATCGGAGAAGTTGTAGAGAAAAAAGGACTCTGCTGCACTTCTGGTGGGAATGCAAACTGGTGCAGCACCTTTGTAAGACCGGAAAGTCATTGAATACAAATGGTATGACCTTATGATCCAGTACTATCACTCTTGGGAATTTATTCAAAATACAGGCAAAGACTAATTAAAAAGGGACATACACACCCCTAAATTTATAGCTGCATTAATTACAATAGCCAAATAGTGAAAACACCCATCAACAGATGAATGGCTAAAGAGATGATAGGTTATATACTCCATGAACTGCTATTTTGCAATTATTAAAACAAAAAGAGATTTTTGTGCTTTGGAACAAAGTGGATGGAACTGGAGGTGACTACACTTAGTGAAATAAGCAAAGAGATGAAAGACAATTACCAAATGGAAAGCAAACTGGTGCACAGAATACAATATGAAGAGTCCTCAAATACTAACAGAAATACTGTATGATTCAGTGATATCACTCCTAGATGTATATTCTATGGACACAAATACATAAAAATGCATAACATCAAAATGATAGAGATATTCCTCTCTTCATGCCTGCACTATTAGTAATAGAGTAATAGTCAAACTATGGAAACAAGGGTAGGGGTAGATAGCATAATGGTTATGCAGAGATTTTCATGCCTGAGGCTCCAGAGTCCCAGGTTCAATCCTACACCACCATAAGCCAAAGTTGAGCATTGCTCTAGTATAGAAGAAGGAAAGGAAAGAAGGAAGGAAGGAAGGAAGGAAGGAAGGAAGGAAGGAAGGAAAAAAGGAAGAAAAAAGAAAAGAAACAACAAATAAAGGAGAGAAAAAAATGACAAATGACTGAATAAAAATGTCTTAAGATATGTATTTAATTTGTTACTGCTATGCAATTTAGAAATAGAAGGTTGTATTGTTCAGGTAAAAATATGATGGAACTGGAGGTGATTACACTAAGTGAAGTAAGTAAAGAGGTGAAACAGCTATCATATACTTTCATATGTGGAATACAGATAACTAAAGAAAAGTTATCAAAGAATAGGAAGGAAAGAAGGAAGGAAAGAAGGAAGGAAGGAAGGAAGGAAGGAAGGAAGGAAGGAAGGAAGGGAGGGAGGAAGGAAGGAAGGAAGGAAGGAAAAGAAAATAATAAGTAACTCAGCTGCCTCTTAGACTTTTTTTTTAACTTTTTTATTTATTAAAAGAAAATACTGACAACACCATAGGATAAGAGGGATACAGCTTCACACAATTCCTACCACCAGAACTCCTTATCCCATCCTCTCCCCTGATAGATTTCCTATTCTTTACATAACCTTCTGGGAGTATGGACCCAAGATCATTGTGGAATGCAGAAGGTTGAAGGTCTGGCTTCTGTAATTGCTTCCCCGCTGAACATTGGCGTTGACAGGTCAATCCATACTCCCAGCCTGCCTCTGGGGCAGGGTTCTGGGGAATCGGAGCTCCAGGACACATTAGTGGGTTGTCTGTCCAGGGAAGTCTGGTCGGCATCATGCTAGCATCTGGAACCTGGTGGCTGAAAAGAGAGTTAACATACAAAGCCAAACAAATTGTTGAGCAATCACGGACCTAAAGGCTGGAATAGTGTAGATGAAGTGTTGGGGGGGGGGTCTTCCATTTTGTCGATACCTAGTAGGCATGTTTTAGTTATATTCCAAAGGGTCTGTCTAAAACCTATAGTGGCCATCAGAGGGAGGGTTGGGGGAACTATGATGGCGGGCACAGTGAGTTGTATCTGAACTGTGTATGTACATGAGTAAGTATGAGACTGCTTCTGAAACCGTATCATTTGTAATGTTAAATTGATAACTGTTTATTAATTAAAAAACAAAGATTGGGAGTAAAGAAATATCACAATGTTTTTCATTTTCTTGAATAAAGTATTCTGTTGTTCAAATAATCAGCACACAGTAGCCTTGGCAGTGGTGCACATATGTTATCATGCATGAGGACTTGGTTTCAAGTCCCTACTTGAAACCAAGGGGTCCTGCAGGAAGTGTGTGTGGAGGGAGGTTTCATATGTGGTGAAGCAGCTTTTCAGGAGCCTCTGTTTCTTTTTCCCTATCTCCCTTTCTGTTTTAAATTTCTCTCCTACCTACCAAATAAAAGGAAAAGGAACAGTAGATTCATCTTGAATAAACTAAGCCTTAGTGATAACGCGGGTGAAACATAAATAAAGAAAAAAACTAATAAAAATAGGTATCGAAGACTTAAGTGGCCAATTACTAGTTTTCTACTTAGCATGAAAGCTAATCTTTTTATTAATATTAGAATCCAGATTTTATTTGAGACAGCAACAAGTCCAAGATATAAACACAGTTTTTTAGAAGTTCTCTTGAAAATCGTGGCAGCTTTATCAAAGTGACAGTTACAGAAAATACAAGATAAGACTTGCAGAGATTTCCTTATCTTCCTTATTAACAAGTGATTATTCTGCATGTAGTTGTCACCTGATCAACTCATTCTTTCTACCTAGAACTTAACACAGGTTTCCCATATTAACTGAAACTACAGTGTTCCTACGTAATTTATATTTTGGGAGATGAGAATGTAGTTACAATTAAATTACATGGAAATATTTTGACTATTTTAAGACCCAAAATGTCCCACTAACTCATATCAAATAGAAACAGGGGAAGTCTGTATATGGGGGTAAAAGAGCTTAAAAAACAAAACAAATGAACAAACAAAAAAATACCACAACTTATAGTTATCTACTTCTCAACTCTATTTTATAATAAAAAATAACATTATAGTTGGTTTAAACTACTAGACCTGAGCTCATTTTTATAGCTTATATATTTTTTTTAACCTTAGGGGCTTATATTATTATTTTCTTTTTTTCTAAATATATGATAAAATCTATCATGTTAGGTAGTACCATATGATTGGGAAGCAATTTTGAAAAAGATAAATTTGCCAACTCCATAGAGCTTATTTTAAGTGGAAGAAAAAAATATCAGAGAAACAAGTGATGATGTAATTTAAGTCATGTTCAGGACTGTGAAGATAATACACAAGGGCAAAGTGACCAAGAATGACAGCGAGGCATTGATATACAAGGGAGTATTATTTAGATAGAAGGACATATCTGGAGAAGAATACTTGAGCCAAGTCCTGACCAGTGAATAAGCCTTGAAAAGGAAACAAATTTTGATGAATACTGAGTGAAAGCTTTAAGGTATGATTGAGCTTATATTCCATGAATGACAAAAATTTATGTTGCTATATATTTGTAGGAAGTTCATGATCCAAGGTGATACAAGTTGTGCTGGTAGTTTCTTACGCCATGCTTTATATCCTCTTGGTAGAGTAAATAAATAAAGCAGGGAAATAACAGTATGGTCAAAAGATTAGTCACATTTGAGCACATAGATAGAGACCTCACTGAGGGAAGAATGGAAAAGTCTTGAATGCCTATGAGAAACTCATCTCAGGAAGAAGGAACAGGAAAGACAAGGCCCAAAACAATTAATGATGATGATGATGATGATGATGATGATGATGATTATCTCATGGGATACAAAGGAAATTAGCATCACTGGAATCAAGCAGATTATGCTAAGTAGGAGGAGATAAATCACAGAGGCATGAGGTCAAGTAGAAGAATGTCTACTTATTATTTATTATTATATTTATCTATTGGATAAAGACAGAGAGAAAGAAACAGAGAGACACCTGCAACACTGATTCATCACCACCTGGTGGGGATCAGGGCCTCAAACCTGGATCCTTGTAATATGGATGCTCAACCAGATGTACTACTGCCTAGCCCCCAGATGTCTACTTTTCCAATAAAAGAGATGGAAATCCAGTGAAGAGCTTAGAATACTGGAGTGGCCTGAATGGAAGCATCATCTAAGATTTGAGGTTGAGAACACACCTCTGGGGATAAGACAAGAGTAGGAAACTAGATGCAGACTATTTCATTAAACCAGATCAGAATAAAGTTGTGGATCAATTTACCATGTTTACCACCTTTACAGTTATAAGCCCTTAGGATTTTAGTATTATTAATTATTTATAGAATGCCTTTATTTTGATTTCAAATTAATGACTGTATTTTGAAATACTCAACTTGGCATGTGGTGATTCTGTTAAAAGTCATCCTTACATTCCTACATACAAAGGAAGGTCTTAAAAAGTTTACCCTTTAGTTTTTATCAATCCACTGTTCTATATTAGGTATTGTTGTTTATCTAGAAATAATTTTACCTGAAAAAATGTTAAGGTCTTTGAGATAGTTCACCTAGTAAAGTTAACATTTATCACCCTCAAAAACCTATATCCAGAGCCCTCAGTCACCATATGGGCACATCTGTACAGGTGAAGTGTCATGAGCAAGGTTGTTATGTCTCCTCTCTCTCTTTATCTGTCTCTATCTACAGTTGCAAGAAAAATAAAGGTTTTGAGGAGCAGAGGAATTAAGCAAGTGTGGATATCTAGAAATAACCCTTGTAGCTAATAAATAAAAAGAAATAAAGATCCTAAACAATTCATTTTGTGATTTAAGCATTGAAAGATACTTTGGGTACTCTATGGAAAAATAATTTTTAAGTGTTTTCAAGGGCCAATTGCAATTTTCTAGTATTGTCAGATTTTCTACTATTTTGAAGATCATTTTAGGGTAATCAGAGTTGAAAGAATGCTATATAAGTAAAAAATTGGAAGAAATAACATTAGTACCTCAAATTGTGTAAAAAGCAAAAAAGGTTTGAAGACTTTTTTTGTACATATAAGGACTTCTTGACTGCTTTCTTTTTTTATTTATTTAAGAAAGGATTAATTAACAAAACCATAGGGTAGGAGGGGTACAACTCCACACAATTCCCACCACCCAATCTCCATATCCCACCCCCTCCCCTGATAGCTTTCCCATTTTCCATCCCTCTGGAGCATGGACCCAGGGTCATTGTGGGTTGCAGAAGGTAGAAGGTCTGGCTTCTGTAATTGCTTCCCCGCTGAACATGGGTGTTGACTGGTCGGTTCATACTCCCAGTCCGCCTCTCTCTTTCCCTAGTAGGATGTGTCTCTGGGGAAGCTGAGCTCCAGGACACATTGGTGGGGTCTTCAATCCAGGGAAGCCTGGCCAGCATCCTGATGGCATCTGGAACCTGGTGATTGAAAAGAGAGTTAACATACGAAGCCAAACAAATAGTTGAGCAATCATGGACCCAAAGCTTGGAATAGTGGAGAGGAAGTGTTAGGGGGATACTCACTGCATACTCTAGTGTACTTCTGCTTTCAGGTATATATTTTGCAATAGTTTATAGATACGTGTGAACATATGCTCTCTCTCTCACAGAAACTGGTGTATATCTAGGTTTTGGGACTTTGTTAGAAAGTGAACCACCTGAGATGGAATTAGAGTATACTATGAAAGGAAAGGTCTCACCCGAGTAATGAAGCTGAAGGGTTGTCATTCCACATGTGAAGTCTCTGGATACAGTCTGAAGTGAATCATGTTGAGGTGGCAATCGTTGCATTGGTTACACACGTTAGATTGTGGTTAGATTGTGATCGGCGGATGCAATATTATTTGGTATGGATTGGGAGACGCATACGGGAAAGTGGGCCCTATCCAAGGGTTCCAGGACTGGGGGAAGTAGGGGCTCTATAGTGGAGATGTGAGGTTCCTGCTGTCTTAGGGTTCAAAAAGACAATGGATAGTTAATGTTATCATCACATTATTTGGTAATTGGGTTAACTTTGAAAGTCCTTTTGTTATGGTTTGCTGTACAGTACCCAGTATCTTGTATATAGCTGTGCTATTGGATGCTTCTGATCTACTTGGTCTAGGCTTTTGAGAGAGTCCGAGACTGCTTTCTTTTAAAAATATTTTTGTTTATTTATTATTGGATAGATAGAGAAATTTTGAGAGGGGTGGGGGAGATAAAGAGAGAGAGACAGAGACACTTGCAACCCTGCTTCACTACTTGTGAAGCTTTCACCTGCAAGTGGGGCATGTTCTGCTTGCATTTCCCCAGTTCCACTGTTTTTGCAACATGTAGAAACATTTGTCTTTTTTAAAAAATATATTTATAAAATGGAAATATTGACAAGACTATAGGATAGAAGTGGTAAAATTCCCACCCCAGAACTGTATATTCCATCCTCCCCACCCCTAGCTTTCCTATTCTTTAACCTCATGGGAATATGGACCCAGGGTTATTATGGGCTGCAGAAGGTGGAAGATTTTGTAATTGCTTCCCTGCTGAAGATGGGTGTAGACAGGGTGATCCATACTCCCAGCCTGTCTCTCTCTTTCCCTAGTAAGGTAAGGCTCTGGGGAAACAAGGCTCCAGGACACATTGGTGGGGTCATCTGCCCAGGGATGTCAGATTGACATCATGATAGCATCTGGAACTTGGTGGCTGAAATAGAGCTAACATACAGAGTCAAAAAAAAAATGTTGTCTAATCATGAACCTAAAGGCAAGAATATTGCAGATGAAGATTGGGGTCTCCATTTTGGAAAAAGAAAGTAGGTTTGTTTTAGATATATTCTAAGGGGCTCGTGATTTTATTTGTTTTTACCTATGTCTGAAGTCTAAATATGCAGGGGACCCAGGTTATTGTCTGCGTAGATGGTGTCATAGTTGGAAAAAAGGATTAGAAAATTGTATAAGGGACGAGAGTAGCTCCCAAATATAGGTAAAGTGTACACATACTGTTAACTGTAAACACCATTGATTTGATCTGGGGCCCATATTCAGCACAGGAGCCTATGTAACCTCTGCATCCCTGTAGGTCTGAGCTAGCATTCTGTGGTCACAGCTAGGAACATTCCAGGCTACACTAATTTCAGGACCCATCTTCCTTGGGTGGTAGATAGAATATGTTGTCCAACCTCCCTTTGAAGAACGGAACAGTCCCTAGCCATTGTTGATCCACATTGGGGCCCAGAAGTTCCTATAGGGGCCCACAAAGGGGTGCATTACGTTGTTCCTGATGGAGATGACCAGTGACAGTGGCAAAAGGCATCTGTTAGAGGTCTAGGCCCGTGCGGGAATCCCAGGACTCCCTGACTAAGGCCCCAGGTGGTGGGGTGGCCTGGTAGTGACTAAAGAGTCATCATTAAAGTACGCCAGTCTCTTGTCCTTATTCAGCGTTTGTAGTCCTTACTTTATCTCTTTCTTTTGATTTACATGTATGAGTCAGATGTGTTTAGGGCTAGGACATTTTGTAGGGCATTACTGAACTACAGTTTGATAAAAACAAAGAAACTAAAGTATTATCTTTTGGAGGACTCTGTAGGCTCAATATCATATATATGAAAAAAGCAGGGGGGAGAGACTGTAGGGGGAAATAAAAGGTATTGCACAGTTAACAAGGTGAGTTTTCTCAATAAGGAAGCCATCACCATGATAAACTTCCAACTTTCTTAACAAGGTAAAAGAAAGTCTGCTTAACACGTTACCATACATTTGTCATTTCCCCCCTCAGTAGACTCATTTCTTTAGGGTACACAGAAAATAGACATTTTATTCTCATGTTTTCCCTCAACTATGTTTGTACATGAAGGATGTGCCAGTTAGTAAATGTAAGGAAAAATATCACGCAGACCTTTTTGAAACAATCCAAGACAAAAAAGAAAAATAAGTATTTTGATCAAGGATTTTTGAATTATGCATTAGAGATGGGGCATGGGAATATTCCTACATGTACTTATTTTTTTCTAATACTCTTAGGACAGCTTTCATTAGTATTTTTTTACAAGAAGCAGAAAGTGGGAGTATATCAATTATATTCTATATACTTGTACTAAATATAATAGTTTTTGAGAGTTATCAGCTCACATACTTTCAAAAGAAAAGTTGCCATTGAGCAGTATTATACCCACTTTCCACCCTTCCCATGAAACTACCAGAAAAACATGCTATACATTTGTAGTACCAGTTTGGCACATAAAATTAAATAGTAAAGGTATTTTAAATTGGTATTCAAGGATTACAAAATTCAAAGATTATGACTGTGTTTAAGACATTCTTTTCCTTATTTTTATGATCTTCACAGTTTTTGACATTTGCTAGTGTTCTGTAGACTGCTCCTAAATCTTGGAAAAAATTCCAGTTTGTTGTTTCTATATATTCCTCCTTCATATACAAGAGAACAAGTCACTTGTAATACTTCTGCCCATCAACTGTGTGAGGGATGTTTCTCACAAGAAACAGTTTTCAGTGAGTCAAGGAGATGCCATAGTGATTATACAAGATTTTTATTCATGAATCTTAGAGGTCCCAAGTTTAATATCCAGCACCACTGTAAGTCAGAGCTAAGCAATGTCCTGGTTCAAAAGAAGAAGGAACAAGAAGAAGCGGGGTGTGGGGGGTGGGCTGCGGGCAGAGGAAGAGGGGGAATAAAATGAAAAGAAAAGAAAAAGCAATTCTCAGTAACACCAGTTGAATGTCTCATACTTTAACTTAATTTAGCACTATCTGAAAATAATGTAGATCCAAAGGTTAAGAACACATTCGCACAGACTGCTCCCCAGTAGACATAGATCTGAATCACAAATACTAAGCATCCAAGTTACTTAGGTCTTGTGTTCAGTTCGTCTATAGATCAGAGGTTCTTTATGAACCCCTTCTCAAGTTTGATTAATTCACTACAGTAGCTCACAGACCTAAAGGAAACACTCTGTCAGTTTATTAAAACTTGTCATTTTACTAACATTTATTATGTATTTATAGGTTTATTAATTTATGTGTGAAAGAGTAGAGATAAACATCCAGATGAAGAGAGTTACAAGGCAAAGACTAGAAGGACTGTAATCAGGAGATTCTATTTTCTTGCTGCTGGGGCACGTCATCCTTCCAGTGTAGATGTGTTTGCCCACCTGGAAACTGGGTTTTATGAAGGGGAGGTTCTTACATAGGAAATAACAATAATTAATTCCATTTTTATCTCTTCTCTCTCCTCAGGAGAATGGGGGCAGGACTGGAAATGACCATCTTCTAATCATGACGGGCTTTCTGGTGGACAGCCCTCACTCTGAAGCTCACAGGAGTCATCTTATAAGAACAAATGAAGATACTACTAACACATAGAAATTTATAAAGGCTTCAAGAAGCATGTCAGGAATCCAGATCAAAGACCAAATGGAAGGTGACACACTTGACTTATTGTACATAGTACTAAGCACAAGGAACTGCTCAAGGATCCCGGTTTGAACCCCTGTTTCCCACTTGTAGGAAGGTGGGGATCACTTCAAGTGTGTTGAAGCAGGTCTGCAGATGTCTCCTGTTCTTTTTTAAAATTATCTTTAGTCATCTATTGGGTAGAGATAGCCAGAAATTGTGAGGGAAGGGCAGATAGAGAGGGAGAAAGACAGAGAGACACCTGCAGCTCTGCTACCACTCACGAAGCTTTCCCCCTGAAGATGGGGACAAGGAACTTGAACCTGGGTCCTTGCGCATTGTAACATGTGCACTCAACCAAGTGCACCACCACCCAACCCCAGGTGTCCCTCTTTCTTTCTTATTCTCTATCATACCTCCCCTCTCAATTTCTCTCTCTTCTGTCTAATACATTGAAAGAAAAAAAAAAGTGGTCATCAGGAGAAGTGGATTTGTGGTGCTGGCATCAAGCCCCAGTGATAACCCTGGAGGCAAGAAAATAAAAATAAAAATAAAAATAAAATAAAATAAAATAGTTGTCCCCGTGGTTCCTACAGCTTAGGAAAATACAAGGACTTTAATAAGAGTTCTGTGAAAGAAACAATGGGACCAACAAGATCTCTAATTTTTTCAGTTTTAATTTGTCCTTTTTTTTTTTTGCCTTAACACTAGACTAGAATTTTAAGCTTTGGGGCAGAGTACCACGCATGTTATATGGTCTTTCCATTGCTTTATATTATGAATGAATGATACAAATATGATTTACCAGTAGATATGCAAGTGAATAGAGTAGTGGTTTCCAGTTTTATCCATAGTACATAAAAATTTTTCTTTCTATACTGTATTTCCTGGAACTGAGTCACTACATGTATGATCCAGTCAAGGTAATAGTTGCTAATGGTGATATCTACACATAATGTTTGTGTGTCTACAAGAAATATTTATATCTTTTCCCTTATACTAAAAATTTTTAAATGGAGACTCCATTTGCCTCCTAGTGTTCATTAAAATTAACTCAATTTTCAAAATTTTATATTCTGTTTCCATAGAAACCCTTCTACAGAAATAGTGTCCCTTCTGCATCTCAGAAGGATGCCAGCAGTATTCCCAATGAAGGCTGCAGGCTGATCTGGGAAATTTTCTATCCCAGCCCTAAGTACTTCTGAGGTGTTAGACCTTTCATTAATCCATTAAAAGCTTTTTGGGCAGGATTTTAATACATTAGACATAGACTTGAATAATTCAGAAGCAATTTGATCCATGACTAAAGTACATTTGTATATGTGACATGTGCATTCATCAGTCAGATATAATCTCAAGACCTACCATCTTCATGGCAAAATTCTAGACCCAGAGAAAATTTAAATGAACAAAGAAGTTATTTTCAATATCATCTGAGAGGACCCAGGTTCAAGCCCCCAGTTTCCCCTTGTAGAGGAGAAGCTTCATGAATGGTGAAGCAATGCTGCATATGTCTCTCTTTGTTCCCTTCTTTCCTCCCTCTCTCTTCCTAGTACTCACTGTCTTTACAAGAAAAAAAGAAAAAGTTACTGGTATCAGTAGAATTAATGTACAGTTGCTGAAACCCTACAATAACTCTGATGGCAAAAAAAAAAGTAGTCAAGAAATTAGTAAATGTCTAATGTAATAAGTAAATAAAAGTGAGATAGATATAGATAAAATACACAGAAGATTCCCTTTGTACCATAGGCTCAAAAATAGTACCAATTACAAGGATCTATACCTTATATATAGTAAATAACTAAATATTAAATATTAGATTATTTGAAAGGCAAGCAAAAGCAAATTAGCAGATTTCAAAAGTAACGAAAACACTACATTTTTCACTGTAGTGACGGTATTTAATTGACAAGTACATAACCAACTGCATGATTATTCATATTTTTGTTTAAAACAAACATAATTTGTCAGCTAAATTGCCACATGCACAGTGTGCCAGTGTCCTAGGACTGCTTCATTATTCTGACCTCACTTCTTTTCAGAAAATACAATGTGGCAACTGTGACTTTGCATCTTACTTGAGACTTCCTCCAAGGAGGTGAAAACAAATTCAGAGTAATTAGGGATCTTAGAGCTATCAAGACCATGATTATACACAAGGAAAGCTGAGGAAACTTGTTTGGATCCATTCTAATGGGCAGTGGTGAGGAAAAAGGAACAGGGAGGAAAGAGAATATTAAAACAAACAGAAGGGACGTTTAGGGATGTATAACTGTCAGTGAGAAATTCATAGATTAGAACATAGACTGGGAAAGATGGACTAAAAGATCACTATCCCAATCAAATTATTGTGTTTCAGATACAACTATATTCCTGAAAACTTGCCTCTCCAGAGCTCTAGTCAACTAGGAAAAAATAGAAACAGGCTGGGAGAGACAGAAATCAGCCTACTAGCTATCTACAAAATGGACCCCCCTCACCCCCACCCAACTCTTCAACTGCACTATTCCAACCTTTAGGTCCATGATTGGTCAACAATTTGTTTGGCTTTGTATGTTAACTGTCTTGTCAACAATTAGGTTCCAGACGCTATCATGACACCAACCAGACTTCCCTGGACAGACAACCCCACCAATGTGTCCTGGAGCTCCGCTTCCCCAGAGCCC
Organism: Erinaceus europaeus; assembly: GCF_950295315.1. Taxonomy (NCBI): domain Eukaryota; kingdom Metazoa; phylum Chordata; class Mammalia; order Eulipotyphla; family Erinaceidae; genus Erinaceus; species Erinaceus europaeus. The sequence continues at coordinate 78,018,506 of NC_080164.1, read as the reverse complement.
TTCCCCACTAGGGAAAAAAAGAGACAGGCTGGGAGTATAGATGGACCTGTCACTGCCCAGTTTCAGCGGGGAAGCAATTACAGAAGCCAGACCTTCCACCATCTGCATCTCAAGATGACCTTGGGTCCATACTCCCAGAGGGTTAAAGAATAGAAAAACAAAGGATGGAACAGGATACAGAGTTCTGGTGGTGGGAATTGTGTAAATTTTACCCCTCTTATCCTATTATTTTATCAGTGTTTCCTTTTTATAAATAAAAAATTTTTAAAAAGAAGAAATTGGCCTGCCAATGCCCATGTTCAGCAGAGAAGAAGTTACAGAAGCCAGACTCCTACCTTCTGCAACCCATAAACAATCTTGACCCATACTACCAGTAGGAGAGAAGTGATAGGAGGAATAGGAAAAAAAAAAAAAGGCTCTGAACTCCATCGGTACTCAGAGAGAGAGGAGGAATAGGGGAGAGACATCTGAATGTAGTAATCGGGTCATGAGTGGCTTGGAGGGGAAAAGAGGATGGGACCTGGAAGAAAAAGGGGACAATTAGGTACAAATGTAGACATATAGTTGTAGAGATGATAGTTAATCCATGTCTGCAACCTTGAGAGAGCTGTGGTGGACTACAGTCGAAAGGTCGGGGATTCATAACTTTGGTGGTGGGAATGGTGTGGAATTTACCTCTGTTGACATGCAGTTTTGTAAATCAATATTTAATCACTAATAAAAAAGTGTATTCCAGTGTCTGGCTATACCACTCTGAATGATCCCAATCTAGTCAAATACAAAGGTATTAACAACAACAACAAAAAGGCAGAACTGTTAATTAAATTATGTGGATACTCAGAGTGAAGGATCTATAGTGATTCTGTTGCTTGTGCACTCCCAGAAATGTCCTGGGGTCACCAAATCTTAGAGCAATCCTGAGGCACACTGAAAAGGAGAGATAAGACTAAGCAGCTAAGGGAAAGATAGGAATAGGTTGGGGTATAGATCAACCTGCCAACACCCATGTGCAGCAGAGGGAGAAGCAATTACAGAAGCCAGAACTCCCACCTTCTGCACTCTATAAAGATCTTTGGTCCATATCTCCATAGGAATAAATAATATGGAAATTTGCAGTGGAGGGGATGGAATATGGAACTCTGGTGGTGGGAATTGTGTGGACTTATACGCCTCTTATCCCACAATCTTGTTGATCATTATTCAATTCACCAGCACCACCAATAATAATAATAATAATAATAATAATAATAGTAAAAAAAAAGAACAGGCACCCCAGATCAGATCAAATCAATGGGATTTACAGTCAAATATACATACCTTTACCATATTTGAAATCTACAGCTTTATGGTCCTTTTCCAGCCATGACATCATCATCCCAGACAATAACTTGTAGCCACCTGCATATCAGATTTCAGATTCAGGGGAAAAAAAAAACTGGTATGGGCCCTTTAGAATATAACTAAAATAGGCCTACTAGCTATCTACAAAATGGAGACCTCCCTCCCCAACTCTTCATCTGCACTATTCCAGCCTTTAGGTTCATGATTAGTCTACAATTTGTTTGGCTTTATATGTTAACTCTCTTTTCAGCCACCAGGTTCCAGATGCTACCATGATGTCAATCAGACATCCCTGGACAGATAACCCCACCAATGTGTCCTGGGGCCCCACTTTCCCAGAGCCCCATCCCACTAGGGAAAGAGAGAGGCAGGCTGGGAGTCAACACCTATGTTCAGTGGGGAAGCAATTACAGAAACCAGACCTTTCAGTTGCATTCCATAATGACCCTGAGCCCATATCTCCAGAGGGATAAAGAACAGGAAAGCTATCAGGGGAAGGAAAGGAATATAGAGTTCTGGTGGTGGGAACTGTGTAGAGCTGTACCCCTCTTATCCTATGGTTTTGTCAATGTTTCTTTTTTATAAATAAAAAAGAAGAAAAATAAAAAAAAAAACAATAAGCAGCTATGCCTCTCCATTTAATTTGGAAAAAGATTATTACCATGATTAAATTATAGAGACATAGGCCCTCCAGAAAATACAATGGTAGTTGCCTTTTTGTATTTCCATTTATTTAATTATATATAGAGAATTTATATTTGTTTTATTTATTTATTTATACATTTGTTCAATTGATATGTCAATCAAACTATGCTATATGTTAAACTGTGTTGAAGAACACTCCTGTGGGAGTCAGGCGGTAGCGCAGTGGATTAAGCACATGTGGCACAAAGCACAAGGACCAGTGTAAGGATCCAGGTTAGAGCCCCGCCTCCCCACCTGCAGGGGAGTCGCTTCACAGGCGGTAAAGCAGGTCTGCAGGTGTATGTCTTTCTCTCCCCCTCTCTGTCTTCCCCTCCTCTCTCCATTCTCTGTCCTGACCAACAACAGAATAATAACTACAACAACAATAAAAATGGCAACAAAAGGAAATAAATAAAGATAATTTAAAAAACAACATTCTAGCATATTGTATTCAGCTGTTTGTACCCTAACCATTCTTCACATTTTAACTAAATGCTGAAAGTATGTATGTAATACCCATATGGGAATTGAATCTAAGATGGACATAAGCTTAGGGCCAGCCTGAGGCAAACCCACCATGACAAAAAAGCAAAGTAAATAAAACTGTGAGAAAATTTTGAGCAAGTTTATTTTTAATGAACTCAAAGTAAATTGCATGTCCCCATATCACTAAATTTGGACTATGCTAATGCTATATGAAATGGACTATAGTGACATGAGTAAGGTTGTTAATAGAGTTAGATACCATTTTTTCTAGTCACCAAAGTGGACAAAAACAAAACTTTCCTGAATGTTGACCCTGGACAAGATACTACTACATGGTTTATACATGGCACCCTCCTTTATTTCCATAGCCATCATAGGAGATAGATTCCGTTCTGTATAATTAGCTAATCTGTCAGTGAAAGATTTAATCATCTGCAGGAAATTCCCATCATTGACAAAAATGCATAATTCTCCTGTGACATATTCAGATTCAAGCATGTTTTGAGGTCAGTGTCCATAACAAAGTGATTCATTCAGTAGATGACTCACCAATGGCATCTCACCCTGCACTGTCTTGCCCTGTCCTTTCATGTGAGCTGTATCAAGGGATGCAACTCCAGATCAAAGGAAATGAAAAAGATGCATCATATATTTGAGAAAAATCTAAGAGGACATTCTTCACCTGTATATAAAAACCATAGCAAGCTAACCATGATGCATTTTTTTTTTTTGTAGACTTTATGGTCCAGTGGTCTAGTAGGATGTTGGATTTCAAGAAAGTTTCATGTTTGTCAGGATCAAACTAAATTTTCATTTTTATTTCCGGTTTTCAAGATGAAGAAACAGAAACACAGGATAGGTAGAAAATATGATGATAATAATTCTGACAGAGACAGGAGAATCATACTGCCACTCTGATCTTTAGTTGAGTTCTGTAAAAAGTCTTCATATAAAGTCTTCTTCACACACACACACACACACACACACACACACACACACACACACACACTGAAAATAGGTCTACTTTATTTTATGACAAAATTGTCAGAAAGAACAAAAAGACAATCCCAGTGTGGAAATGGATTAATGAAAGCCTCGGGGAAAATTCAAAATGAAAAAGGGAACACCACTAAAACTTTAAATATGGGAGCACTTTCTTGTCTTGATGACATTAAACAACTCATCTATAAATGTGTGAAATTAATTGAGCCATATTCAGATCATTCACCTTGGGAGGATGAGTCAAGAAACATGCAAGTTTTAAGCTGTCACTTTCAGAAATTGTAAGAATGACCAAAGACTTCATCTCTATCCATCATAATTGAGAATTAAAAATAGGAAAGATATAGTTGGATATTGCTTATTAGTTGAATTGATGTTTTTAGTTTAAATCTCTGCTAGTAGAATATACATAAAAATGACACATTTTGTATTGACTTGAATTACATCCTAAGTACAGACCTGATAGACTATAGCATGTCTATGACAAGAAAAGCAAATGCTATTAAGCAATCTGGCTCATTATTGTTCAGGTTGGGATAGGTTCAGGCTTAGTGGATAGGCTTGGAGTTGTTTACTTTCATACTATAATGTAATAAGGTGTATTCCTCACTGTGAAGAACTGAATGTTAGAAGGAGTTAAAACTATCACTGCAACTTGGGATATGAATTAAAGAAGAGGAAAAATTGGGGGCGGGGATTGAAATTACTTTTGAAGAGAGGAGATATAAAGTTAGTCTGATTTAATCTAGTGGCTGTGTATTTGTGGATAAAGAACATGTATGAGTATTTAAGTGAGCAGTGAGTAGACTAAAACTGCTCCTTAGATAGTTTTAAATAAGTAATGTGTGTGTGTGTGTTTGTGTGTGTGTGTATTTGTGTGTGTGTGTATTTGTGTGTGTGTGTGTGTGTGAGAGAGAGAGAGAGAGAGAGAGAGAGAGAGAGAGAGAGAGAAAATAACAGGCTGAGGTTTATGCCTGTATTTCTTTTTGATGATGATATAAGTGTGGATGTAATTAATCAGTATCTGAAATTCATAAGAAGAAGCAAATTTGGAGAACAGGGATATTGACTTCTAACACTTAATGGTTTTATATCTTATTTCCAGGCTTCTGCTAGTATTCATGGCCTGAGTAATTTTTTTTCTGCTTCATCACACACTGCAGCGTATCACCAATAAGGCTTAAGCAGTTTCTGCATTAGTTTGTTATCTTTACCTCTTTACACAGTCACTCTTTCATAATTGACTAAGCAGTAGGCTATTCTTTTAGAATGAATTATATTCCCTGCCAAATATATTTTCCTGGAGTAAGTCCTTCTGTGATATTTTTATAAAATATTTTTAGCTTTGTTGCCATGGCTGAAAATATTTTTTTTCCCAACCTTTACAACAGTTTACCAGAATAAATACAAAGCCAAATTCAAGAGTGCACTAGTTAATCAGTTTTAGTGGGATTTGACTGAGTTGCTAAATTCTAGTGAGTGCAGTACATAGGCATCAAAACTCTCATCGATTGCCTGATTTCTCTTGCTGTGGTATAGAGAAAAGGGTAATGGTATGCAAGAAAGACATAATTGTGTTTAAATTCTAGCCTAGTCACATTGATTTAATCTCCATGAGCTTCTGTTTCTTCATCTATAATAAAGCCTTCCTTATCCATGTTGCAGTAAGGAAGAAATGAAATAATATAAGAAGTTCTCGTTACAGATTTCCAACTCTCTGCTTATATGCCAGTTCAACCGCTGCTTATGCTCATGTTCAAATATTTTCTTACATAAATAAAATGTAAAATTCATAACCAAGTATAAAGAGTAAACAGAAAACTACTACATTGAATAGATGCTGGCATTATTTAATATGAAGGTAATACTAGGCTTACAAAATGTTGACTACACTTTATGAAAGTATCAGAATTCAAAATATTTCCATATGCAGAAACAGTGATTTCTACCTAGTTAGACATATAATTGGGCCAAAATTAGAGTTGATAGTAGTTCTAAGAGACCTTCTGTTCATAAATGTTCATATGTGGGAGTCGGGTGGTAGCGCAGGGGGTTAAGCGCATGTGGCGCAAAACACAAGGACCGGCATAAGGATCCTGGTTCGAGCCCCCAGCACCCCATCTGAAGGGGAGTAGCTTCACAAGTGGTGAAGCAGGTCTGCAGGTGTCTATCTTTCTCTCCCCCTCTCTGTCTTCCCCTCCTCTCTCCATTTCTCTCTGTCCTATCTAACAATGACAGCATTGGCAATAACAACAATAAATACAACAACAATTAAAAAAAGGGTAACAAAAGGGAAAATAAATAAATAAATATAAAATAAAGAAAATATATGTTTTAGTTACCTCCAAAAAACTTTAATATATATATTAAAGGAGGTCGCTTCGCAAGCGAAGCAGGTCTGCAGGTGTCTTTCTCTCCTCCTCTATCTTCCCCTCCTCTCTCTGTCCTATCCAACACAACAACAGCTATGACAACAATAAAAACTAGCCTCCAGGAGCAGTGGATTTGTAGTGCAGTCACCTAGACCGGCAATAATCCTGGAGGTAGATAAATAAATAACCTTTATTTATTTGATAAAGATAGAAATAAAGAAAGGAAGGAGATACAGAAGGAAAGAGACAGTAAGACACCTGAAACACTGCTTCACCATTTACAAAGCTTTCTCCTTGCAAGTGGGGGCTGGGGGTTTGAACCTAGGTCCTTACAGTATAACATGTGGTGTCAATTAGGTGTACCACCACTGGGCTCACTCACATGACTTCTAATGAATTGGTTGTAGAACACTAGGAGGTTAAAGCAATCACTTATTTTTTTCTTTTTAATTTTTATTTGTAAAAAGGAAACACTGACAAAACCACAGGATAAGAGAGGTGTAACTCCACACAGTTCCCACCACCAGAACTCCGTATCCCATCCCCTCCCCTGATAGCTTTCCCATTCTTTATCCTGAGTATGGACCCAGGGTTATTATCAGGTGCAGAAGGTGGAAGGTCTGGCTTCTATAATTGCTTCCCCACTGAAAATAAAGTAATCACTTCTAAAACAATAAATTGCTTTCTTGTAAGCCTTGCATCTGCATTAGAAAAAAAAAAAGAGAGAGACTCAGCTGTACTGTCAATAATGCCAACTAGTGGCAGCTTCCCTAGAATGTTGGGCTCACTGTAGCCAAACTTCTAACAGGCCAGCTCTTGACTCCAAGAGTAAGAGCTTCATGTCCTTTTATGACTTGTCTTTGGCATTCACAGAGGATTACTTCTGCATAATCCATTGTGTGAAGCTGTCAGAGAGCCTAACCAGATTCATGGGATGGGAATCTAATTCTCGCCACACTTGAAAGCCCTCACATGACACGTCCAACTTCAAACACTATTATATTATGTCACATCTATACAAAATTGAGGCATATTTTATATTAATGAATAAGGGCTTCCCTTGTAAATAGAATAATTGAAAAAATTGAATGAAGTGCCCTATAAGAAAGTGGCTCAGATGTAGAGGGCTAAGGTTTAGGAATATATGAAAACAAGGTCTTATCATGCTGTGTGAATCTCAAGACTAAAAACACCGGGCTTTGAAATGCTAATACTACTTGGTGGCAGTCAGTAAAACAGAAAGATTACATAGGATTTTATTTGAAGTTATTTCCAAAATGTGAATAAGGAGCTAAGAGAAAATGTATCAATGTTTATAGGTGGGTGATCATTCAGCAGAAAATAAGAAGCCACAAATCTAGGTCATGTATCAGGTCCAATTTAATTTGGACAAGGTAATTAACTAAAAGGAACTTGTGATAGGAAATTTTACTTGATGGCACATGAATAATCTGAATAAAAATAATTTGTGATAATAAATGCTATCCAGATTATCAATAAGGAAGAGTAACTGAAATCAAAAAATCATTTTTTTTTAAATGGAAGGGAGTCAGGGAAAGCGGCCCTGACAAAAGGTTGTAGAAGTTTATTTTCTTGACAACTGTCCTTTCATGAATCCAGTCATTTAGAGCAAAATTGTATCTAATAGATAAAGAAAGTGCTAATTAGTGGTCTGGGAGGTGGCTCACTGGATAGAGCATTAGACTTTCAAGCATGAGGTCCTGAGTTCGATCCCTGGCAGCACATGTACCAGAGTGATGTCTGGTTCTCTCTCTCTCTCTTCCTATCATTCTCATAAATAAATAAAATCTTTAAAAAAAGGAAAGTGCTAATTATTAAGGGTGAGAAGAAAAACTGTGTTCCAAATAAGCCACATTTCAATGGCAGTTTGAGCTATGTATATAGAGGTGACTTGTAATGTAAAAATGGAGTTCAAAATTTCTAGAAATAAAAAAGGAAGCTACTAGGTGAAAAAATAATAACAAACCAGATAAACACAACCTGAGAACAAGGTTTTAAAACATTATGTATGGAATCAAGACAGATTTCTGAGACTAGGAAACAAATTTAGTCCTTGAAAACAGGTCCTAGCATACAATTTAGTACACATCTTCTGCACCTGTCTAACATGGCTAATGCAGCCTACTCATTATCTATAGAGTAAATATAGGTAGGTGGAAGAAAACTATACTATCACAAAACCTGCTAAATATATTATAATACATATTTTGTATAATATAAGTATATATATTTTACATAGTATAAATATGCATTTTGTGTAAGAAGATAGATATTTTATATTAGTGAAGTGGTAAGACATATAGCAGTAAGGTAGCCATTCTTAAATAGCCTTGTAATAATTTATATTGGCTGAATAAAGTGTCTTTGCAAATTCATTTTGTGTTCACTTCCAGAGAATATCTCTCTCCCTTCTTTTTCCTTTTCTTCTTCCCCTTCCCCTGCTCCTTCTTCTTCCTTCTACTTCCTTCTTCTCCTTCTCCTCCTCCTCCTTCCTATAGGTGTTATCACTGGGGTTCAGTGCCTACAGGACTCCACAACTCCATTTTTTCCTTTTTCTTTCCCTCTCTTTCTCTCTCTCTCTTCAGAAGGAAAGACACTGTAGCATCATTCCTTGTAATTTGTTCTTCAGGGTTTAGTGAGTTTGTTTGGTTGGTTACATTTGCCAAACAGACAACTCTACACTTCCCAGATATAAACTATTTAAGAAGAAAAACAAATTAAAACTGTCAGTCTGTAATAGTCTGAAGATGAGTGAACAAATAAAATCTAAGCATGATTCCCATAAGATTAGTTATTTATACATTTCAGTCTTATAAAATTAACAGTATTTTGACTCTGGCTTTACAAAATATCTTTTTTTTTTTACCTTGCCACTGAAGTTAATTTTTATTAATTTGTTTTTGTATTAATCATGAAAATACCTCATTTAAGATTATTTAATTTTCAAAAGAAGGTCAATCAATCTATTAGTCTAAGCTGATTAACCTAATTTGATTTTTTATTTGATCCTTTGCTCAAACTAGATTCTATGAAGCAGAAACAAATGTAAGATATTGACTCATTTCAAAGAAATCTTTCTTAATTTCCCTAATTATTCTAATAAAGCCTAAATTACTTAAAATTATTTTTAGTTCACTTAAGTACAAATTAATTGAAATCCTCTTTGAAATGAAGATAAACAAAAGAAAATCTACTATACTTGATTTCATGTCATAATCATTTTACCACACATACCTACATTTATATAAAATGTGCAATAATGTGTAATATACAATATACAGTATATAATATACAATATAATGTATAATATAATTTAACACTAGAAAATAATAATCTGTATAATTTCATACATGACTAACTAAATGATTTTAAAGGGTCTTATGCATTAATTATTGCTCAGCTATAGCAATGTTTTAGTAGTTATATAAATAATATTTGATGTATGCACACATGGTAATATGCTTACTTGGGATTAAACATTTTCTCTACTTCCCATTTTAAAATTCAGTCACTACATTTCTGGTAGTTAAGTCTTTTTCCCTGGCTAAATGTAAAAAAAATAAATTAAAAATTGAGTAGATATACAAATTCTAAAATTAATGCGTTGCTGCCACTAGCATATAAAAAGAGGGAAGAATACCATTCTCTAGGTTTTAGGACTTCAAGACTAGGCCAATATTTAGTAGTTAATGAATTTTGCATCATTGTTTAATTTGTATTTTTACCATAACCATATAGATTGATTACATTTAAAAATTTTTTTATTATTTTTAAATATTTATTTACTTATTCCCTTTTGCTGCCCTTGTTTTTATTGTTATAGTTATTACTGTTGTTGTTATTGATGTCGTTGTTGTTGGATAGGACAGAGAGAAATGGAGAGAGGAGGGGAAGGCAGAGAGGGGGAGAGAAAGACACCCGCAGACCTGCTTCACCGCTTGTGTAGCAACTCCCCTGCAGTTTTGGGAGCCCGGGTTCAAACCGGATCGTTATGCCTGCCCTTGTGCTTTGTGCCACCTGCGCTTAACCTGCTGTGCTACCTCCCAACTCCCCAGATTGATGACAGTTTTACATGTTTATTAATTACTTATCACTTTTGTTGATGGAGTTGATTTTGCTGTCCATTCTCTCTAATCCATTATGCCTATTGGTCTGTTTTTATATTTCTATGTGACTTCAATCATAGATCTCTGTGTTAAAGATATAAACCATTATTTGTTAGTATTTCCTAAAACTATTTTTAAATAAATTTGCTTTACTAATGTAGATGCTATGTAGGAAGAAAACCATTAAGTTGTTCTCTTTATTTCCATTAATATAAATTTAGTTCTATCACTTTTTTATTTTCATATATTTTATAATGAGTCCAAATATCTAGTCATCTAAAATCTATAATCTAGTTTGATACAATTATGAAAGATAATCTACATTTTTTGCCAATTATATAGCCCCGTGACCCAAAATACTTTATGAAATAATATAAATTTTATGAACTGATTTGAGTTAACAGTCATGTTATAAATATGTGTATGTGGTAATTAGGCATTTTATTCCCTTCAGTTTCATTTTGTGTGTGTGTGTGTCACCTCCATCACAGAATAAGGTAACAAAAATCTAGGCAGTCTCATATATTTAACAAAGAAGAGAAATGCAATAGCCTTGGTGTAATCAGGTAGCAAAGATACCCTAAAATATACTACTGGGGGGGGGGTGTCAGGCAGTAGCGCAGTGAGTTAAGTGCACATGACACAAGCGCAAGGACCAGCATAAGGATCCCTGTTTGAGCCCATGGCTCCCCACCTGCAGGTGGGATGTTTCACAAGCAGTGAAATAGGTCTGCAGGTGTCTATCTTTCTCTCCCCATCTCTGTATCTCCCTCTTCTCTCCATTTCTCTCTGTCCTATACAATAACAACTACAGCAATGACGACAACAACAGTGATAAACAATAGTGGCAATGAAAGGGAAAAAATAATCCCCATCAGCTGTGGATTTGTAGTGCAGGCACTGAGTCCCAGCAATAGCCCTGAGGCAAGAAAAATTATAAAAATTATTCCAAATTTATGATATAAAAACTTAATCTAGACAAATGTAGTCAAAATTCCTTGATATTCTAGTATTTTTAATATATATAGCAAAACCTAAAGATGTAAGGGTACCAGTCTCTGAAGGTTTTCTTAGGAGATTCAAAGAAAGAAAAAGAAAAGTTTCCTTCAGAGAGAGGTAATAAAAGCCTGGAAAATAATCACGGTCAGGTTTTATTTTGCCATTAAAAATAAATTTTTACTTGAGAGAATTTATAAATGTGTAGTTTTCTTGGAGTATAATTTCATACTTTACCAAAATGTGTGTTGGTATACACCACCTCCACCAAAGTGCCATTGAGGAAGGCTAGATAGATAGGGAGTCAGAGAGGAGTAGAACATTATTACTAATAATATAAGCTATCCTCTCCACGCTTTTAGATGGGGTTGTTTTTCTGTTGTTGAGTTTGGTGAGCTCTTTATATAATTTGGTAATTAGCCTTTTGTCTGATATATGGCATGTAAAAATCCCCCATTCTGTAAGGCGTCTCTGTGTTTAGGTGTTGGTTATTCTTGTCTGACAGAAGAAAAAAAAAAGTCAGTTTGAGGTGTTTCATTAGTTTGTTTTTGTGTTGTTTTCCTTGAAAACAAACTTCTTATCTAATAAATACAGAAAGAAAGAAGATGTTCTTTTCTATTTAAAAATAAAGTTGCTAAACTCTGAAGTTATAACATCTCATGTATAAAATATCTCAGACATTATATAAAACCAAAAGCTCTCATTCAAAGTCACATGCAGTACAGACATCAATGTAATTTCATTCAAATTCTTGTTATATACCAAAGGAATTCACAGAGTGAATAAGAAATGAAGAGAACTGACACTAAAGCTTAGTCTAATAATCGTATATAATTCAATAATGGCATCTGGCTAAAAGTGATGTAAATGAGAAGAGAGAGCTGGCTGAGTAATAATAAATGAATAATTTTGGATCCAGGTCATATCATAGTTCTAACTGACTTCATTAAAGAGGAGACTGAAAAAATGAATATGGCTTTTTCCTTTATAATTTGCTGACATGCTATCCCCGATCTTAAGAATACAAACAATAACTAAAAAATTGACAGAGAAAATATAAAGATTTGGTCAATGCATGCAGGTCTGAAGTCAAGAAGAGTAGGGAAGATATTATTGATCAGACATTTGCATGGGTGGTTGAGTAACCCAAAGAGAGAGTACATAGGACACCCCAGGTTATGGCAAGGGATATGAATTAATTTTTTTGAGAGACATACAATCAATTTCTCCCCTCTCATATTAATTAAATAGTGATTTATATGACTACACTTTAATAGGAGTATACGTAAACACCATCCCCACCACCAAAAGACTGTGTCCCGTCCCATCCCACCCACCAACCCGCTGGCCCAGGAAGCCGCGTGTCCACCTTCTCCCTCACCACAGGGTTTGAATTAATTTAAAAAAAACACCCACTAAAAGTGGAATATGAGTTTGACCTCAGGAAATGAGAAAAAGCCTGACTCCAAACTTCACAAGTGATAGAGAATGCATTTAGTTAGGGAGATGACAAAGATGAAAAATAAGAGCTTAGCAGAAAACTTAATTAAAAGGACAGTACACCCTTCAGAAAGGAAGGGAAGGCAAAAAATAAGTCTGCCTTGAGGTGGCTGCATGTTTAGGTTTATAAAAGTTCTTACCGCAACACTCTCCACCCTCTCCCCCAGATACCCACACCCTCCTTGATTAGTCAATTTATATTTGCAGGGTAAATGTAGAAGTTGAATGGGCAAAGGTGAATGTGGACTGGCACTGCATCAGGTGTCAGGTCAACAGTAAGCAGTCTTGGGACAGCCATCTTGCTCTTTATGCTATTCATATGTCATCCACACCAAGTTGGGTGTTAGGAACCAAGATAAACTCAGAGACAAAGGATTAAGACTGGTGCCTGTGGGCATGGGTGGATATACGGGACAATTACTAGCCTGTGTCTTTTATTTTTAAATTGAGGGGATAAATGCTTTAAAATGGATTCATTACATATACATACAATTTCCAACCTCCACCCCAGTTTTCTTCTTCTCTTCACTCTACCTCCCTCCCCAGAGTCCTCTGATTTGGTTTAATACATCATGTCTAGTCCATGTTTCTCTTTGTGCTCTCCCTCCCTGTTCCTACTTTATTAAATTCCCCTAGTAAGTGAGATCATTTAGTATCCATCTACTTTTTGACTTTTCTTACTCAACATGATGTCCTCAAGTTACCACCAAGAAGATGCAAAGGAGATAACTTCATTGTTTTTAACAACTGAGTAGTATCCCACTGTGTATATATACTGCAGATTTTTTTAGTCACTCATCTGATGTTGGATATCTGGATTGCTTCCAGGTTCTGGTAATTACATACAAATTGTGCTGCTATGAACACAGGTATGTATGTATTTCTTCTGATAGCTGTTTCTGTTTCCTTTGGGTAAATCCCCAGAATAGGAATTGTTGAGTTGTAGAGTAGTCCCATTCCTAATGTCCTAATAAGTCTCCAAATTGCTTTTCACAATGATTGAACCATATTGCACACCCACCATCAATGTAATTTTTACTGGAATTAAAACAGTACAACTTAAAGTTGTTATAAAAAAATCTTACCTTTGGGTTCTTAATTATTAAATGATTTGTTCTGCTTTGTATTTTAGTAGTTTTCAGTCACCAAATTATTGCAGATGCAACCATGACACCAACGTGAATTACCTGGGCAGATGACCTCACTAATGTGTCCTGGGCCCCAACTCCCAGAGCCCTTCTCCACTAGGGAAAGATAGGAACAGGTTAGAAGTATGGATGGATCTGCCAGTGCCCATATCCAACAGAGACGCAATTACAGAAGCCACATCTTCCACCTTCTGTTCCTCATAATGATCCTGGGTCCACATTCCCAGAGAGATAAAGAATAGAAAAGCTTCCAATGGAAGGAATGGGATGTGAAACTCTGATGGTGGGAATTGTGTGAAGTTGTACCCCTCTTTCCCTATGGACTTGTTGATCATAACTGAATCAATAAAACAAATTAAAAAAAATGTCTCGTATTGAAACAGAAAAGAATAGTGGCTGAAGGCAGGAAGAAAGGCTCCAGGCAAAAGACCAAAGCTCTTTGGTTCTCATGTTATCAAAAGACAGCATGACCTAGATGTTCCAATTTGTCAAACAGATAACATTCATGAAGCTGCAGAAATTGCCACACGCCTAGTGGTGCAGAGGACACAATTTACATACAGCCTTCAGAGTGACCATATCAGGAGCTCACTGAATAAATATGGGTTCAGTTTGTGAGGCCTCCACCTAGACCAAAGAGATAATGGAGTTCTTTATATAAAGACCCCAATCCTTGCCCAGTAAGGGCACCTCACTCATGAACCCCTTCTGCTTTTTCTCAGGAGTACCCATTCACCATCTCTCCTGTCTTTTCCTTTCTGGGAGGGCTATTCTGCTTCTAACAAACTTTCCTTGTAACTTGTCAACATTTGGCTCTCTCTCTCTGTCAAACTCATTGATGACCACCAATTCACCAATTCACAATTCACCAATTCACAAATACCTGATAAATTAGGAAAAATATAACTAATTGCACATGTATGTATGCTTGCACATGCGTGCGCACAGTCACACATTCATCATCCTGGATTTCTTTATGGAGAAAGTAGAAATGTTAGCAAGTCTTCATCAGAAAGGCTAGTGACTGGCAACCTGTATTATGTTATTGTCAACACTGAAATCAGAGGCTAAGCAGTACTTTATTGCCCAGTATAGTTTTTACATTTAATTAGTTAATTAATTAATTATTTTTATAGAAACACAGACAGAGAGAGAGAGACAAGCCACAGTCTCAAACCTTTCTTATGTGGCCTGGTCTCAAATCTATTCAAGTGAGCTCTGTTGCTGGCCCATTAAACAATTTTTAAAAAATATATTTATTTATTTATTTTATTTAAGAAGATTGAAAGAGACTGAAAGGGAAGGAGGACATAGAGAGGGAATAAGAAAGAGAGATACCCACAGACTTGCTTCAGGGAGCATTACCTCTGCAAGTGATGACCAGGGGTTTGAACCTGGGTGCTTGCATACTGTAATGTGTGTGCTCAACCAGGTGAATCATCATCCAGCCCCACGAAATAATTTTTAACTTTACTATGATTTTTTAAAAATTTATTTCACATGCAGGACAATTGTTGGAATTTGTCCATATCACTCTTACCTCGATCTTTCTTCTTTAGAAAGAGATACATTTATCATAAAATTGTTTTGACCAAGAGTCAGAAAATATCTCCTTGCCTACACCAACCAAGTAGTTATCAACATATGGAGACAGTTGAAATGACTCTGACCTCTAACACTTTGCTTAGGAAGCTGTCTTCCCAGAAATTTAATGTGTGAGTTCTGTGGTTTCAATTTTCCTACATTATATGCATCAGCTCAAGCTGGCAACTTCAGTCTTTGAGGTCAGCAGACAGCATTAATAGACACACTGTTAGCATTGCAGCTGTGTTAATCTAAAGTTTGAACCAACTGACTTAAAAAAAAAAAAGGAAAATGTATGTGAAACTTTCTGTAACTCCTCACAGTATGAAGTTTACTCAGGTTTTCAAAACTGACTTTCTCTTCTACCCTACTCCCATTCCCACTGATTTTTTTATTCTTGTTTTAAAAATTGCAGCTATCTATTGTTACACATTCACAGAAATTTCTCTTACTTTTTAAAGACATTCAAGTGGTGCTGCCTTTTGAAATATCATCAAATTCTTCGTTCTCTTCAGGGAACCATAAAGTTAAAAATGTTGCTTTATTTTCCCTAATACAGTGGTTCATGATTTTCTTTCTATGTTCCTTAATTTGAACACCAAGAATTAACTATTTTAGCACACCATCCAATATCTAATGGAAATATACTTAAATATTAAAATATATTGAAATATTATTAAAATAATGTTAGAATAATTGTCAATATTCCTTAAGGGATTAAGTTTTGAAGGTTACTTTTAGTGACTTTTTCAAAACCTGTGTTTTTCTTTGGAAATCAAGGATATCATATGTCAATGGAATGAGCTCTTATGATTACAAATTGGTTTTAAACCCCAAACCATTTCCATTTATCTTTTTTCAGCACCTGAGCATAAAAGCAAACAAACATAAATGGAGTATGAATTACAAGGTGAACAATTAACTTTACTTTAAAAATGACACCCTAACAGACTTTAAGTGACAGACACTTTACAATGACTGAAGAAGAAAAGCAAAAATGGATGGGCTTTGGAGTCAGTAGAGAAATGATCACTCTATTATATACAAACTCTATCTCCTTCAGCATGCTACCTGTTCAGTGTAAACTTAAAATAGAATACAGGAGTAAGAGTAGCATCTATGGCATATGGTATATTTTAAATGAAGCTTAAGTATCAATGAAATGCCTAGTGCCAATCTGACTGCATATTTAACCTCAATCATCTCTTTATCTTCTTTTTATCAAACAACAGTTTCTCAATCACAAATTCATACTAGCATCACCTAGTGAACTTACCCAACAGCTGAATCCTCTCAGCCCTACTGCCAAAAATTCTGATTAAATTGCTTTGACTAAATTCTGAGCATCGGTAGTTTGTAAAGCTCCCCAGGTGATCCCAATGAGCAGTCAAGGTTCAGAATCACTCCACAAAAGCATCTGTCTTGTGACTTTCATGGCTTTCAGAAATACCTGTAGAGACTTTTTTTTTTCATTTTGTATACTTTGGCCTTTAACCTTGGAGAATTCTGATTCAATAGAATGGGACAGATTATCCTCAGATGCTTCATAAAGATATTTTGCAGCCACTGATTATTTCAGAAGGTCTATACCCTTAGAGCTGATTGTGTCACCTTAATTCTGCTTCAGTTTCATAATGATTTTGAAGTGACTCTGCTATATTTTTTTCAAATTTAGTGACAACAATATTTCAAAAGAGCTATGGTAAGAAAAAAAGTCACTCTTACTTCACGGAAATGTTTCTGTTTAGAGAAACTAAATAGGCTTACATTTAAGACTGGGGAAATGATAAAGACAACGTACATTTGAGCTGTGTAATGAAAGTACAAATTGTTATAATTTATCTAATGGTTACTACTACTAGGACTTGTGCTAAGATATTTGCAGTTATTCTGCAAATTCATAACTGACTTCTATAAAAATTATTATTTTTCTCTTTTGTGTTCAAGAAGAATATGATTTAGCAGTCAATGATAAGCTGTGTGACACTGCAAAACTAAGTTATGAATCAAGTCATCTCTTTGACCTTATCATTCTTTCACCAAGCCTCTCATCAGTCACTATCTCCCTCTAAGTTCTAATGTCCTTTCCATTATTTCACTGTATTCTAGAAGCCTCAATGCAATCATTGTACAACATGTGTGTAATATTTCTTGCCATTTTATATCTCAGAAAAAAAAACATGATATGTGTTTTCTTTTTTAATGATACACTATGCATTAGTAAAAAATATATATATATATATAAAAGAGCATCAAAGCACTAATCTGGTACATACAATGTCAAGGATCAAAACTTGGACCCCATACCTGCAAAGTCTTACATGATAAGGCAAATGATCTACCCAGAGAGCTATTTCTCCCGTCCTCTATCTCAAACTTAAGCTTTCAGAATTCGTTTTGTGAATTTTTTTTTATGCTAAGTTGGAAAAAAATTCAAAGTTAGGGACGGGTTTAGTTTTTCACCTAGTATTAATAGGTAAATCAGTGTCCATAGAACCTTATTTTATCCCTCTTTTGATCAACTTGTTTGCTTATTTATTTACATTTTACCACAGTAGTGCTAAGATCTAACAAATGGTGGTATTGGGGACTGAAGCGGGACTTTTTGTCCTTGATAAAGTTTCTATTCTCTGTGTTATATTGATTATTTTCCAGACAGATGAACCATTAACGACCATAAAAGGGCTATGATTTAAGCTTAACAGGAAAAAAAATCAGTATAGCTCCAAGAACTATTCATAAATTCAGCCTCGTTATCTTTGTGTTCAAGTGCCCATCTCAAAATAATGATCTAATCATGACCACCAAGGCCATGTGACACCCTTGTTGAGTCACACATGTGTTCTGTGGAGTGGTCAATTCATTTGAGTCACATCCCATTTACTGTGTCTTTGTAGTCATGATAGAAGTTATTAGCAGACAGAATTAAATGACATAAATCATAATGAGGTCAAATATATTATGGTAAATCCTTACCATAGGATTTATAAAGAAAATCAAGCTCCCAAGTAACTTGGTCTTAATAATAATTATCTACTGCCATATTAAATTATAAGACAACAAGGAACCTTCCCCATTCTCTTTTTTAAAAATATTTTTTAATATTTATTTTTTTCCCATTGTAGCCCTTGTTGTTTAATTGTTGTAGCTATTATTGTTGTTGTTGGATAGGACAGAGAGAAATGGAGAAAGGAGGGGAAGACAGAGAGGGAGAGAGAAAGATAGACACCTGCAGACCTGCTTCACCTCTTGTGAAGTGACTCCTCTGCAGGTGGGGAGCCAGGGGCTTGAACCTAACGGGGATCCTTACTCCAGTCTTTGTGCTTCGTGTCACGTGGGCTTAACCTGCTGCTCTACTGACCGACTTCCTTCCCCATTCTCTTTAAAATCCATATTTTTTCTAGTTATGGTACCTCTTGGACTTTGCTTATATTTCTTAATACTTCTCTTGATCCCCTATCCTGTTATGCTGTCTCTGCTGATCTCAGCTAAACAAATGCCACCATTGCCACCATGTGACCTTTCATTCAAACTGTATCCAGAGACGCCAAGCTTGAGATGTCAACCTCCCGAGGGACATCTTTTCTAACACATGGGACTACCTAGTTCTATTTCAAATGCTACACTCTCTAACAAAGTTATAGATCTTAGATTTAGGCTAGGGCCTAGGGGACTGGGTGCATGTATATACCTATCTATATGGAACATATATATTCTTCAAATTTATGAGTTACTCTCTGCCCTAGTCCAGCTTTCTAGTCTTGTTCTCAAATCTGACACCATCTTCCCAGACAATATTATTTGTCCACCTCCATGTTAGTTATAGCTATCAAGCTCAAGCAAAAATTATTAAAGTCATGGGCTTCTGGGGACATTCGTAAAATAGAATTCCTAGATTCAGGGGAGTCAGGCGGTAGTGCAGCGGGTTAAGTGCAAGTGGCACAAAGCTCAAGGACCAGCGTAAGGATCCCAGTTTGAGCTTCCAGCTCCTCACCTCCAGAGGGGGGGTCATTTCACAAATGTTGAAGCAGGTCTGCAGGTATCTATCTTTCTCTCCCTCTCTCTCTGTCTTCCCTTCCTCTCTCCATTTTTTTCTGTCCTATCCAACAATGACGATATCAATAACAACAACAATAACTACAACAAAAAAAGCAAGGGCAACAAAAGATAATAAGTAAATATTTTTTTAAAAAATTCCTAGAGTCTTTTCACCCAAAGGTCCCTATTCTTATCTGCTCTGCTTCTACTTTTTGGTTCCTGTTTATTAAACATTTTGTCCTGTTTTATATCTTATTGCTTTTCGGTCACCATGCTACTGTTACAGAAAATGTTACAGTAGAAACATTTACCCTCAGCAGAGATTCAAGAGAGATTCCAGGTATGTGAAGAGAACACAGTTTATTAAAGGTAATGAGTCACAGAAAGAACTCATGTTCTTAAAGAATTCTGGACCCTAAATAAAGGGAAGGTATAGTTTATATGGAGGGGGTGTAAGTTGAGAGCAGAAAACATTGTCACAGAGTAGATGTGGCAAGGTTAGGGGAATTTTCAACCCATTGCTCAGGGTTGTCTTATTTATTGTTGTCTTTCCCTTCACAGCAGTGTCTAGAGGTAACATCACTTTAGGGGCTAGGGTCCTATAGCATTCAGTGCCTGCCTTGGAGATGGGCAGGATAAGATAGACCATGTGAGTGGAGGAGACCTTCCTTAAGGTCTTCTGTTATCTGGCTAGACAGGTTTGGGACTTATCTCCTGTATATTAGGGCTTCCTACAAGAGTTAAGTTAGTTAGCCAAATCTTTACCTTATCATTTTTTCTTACTTTTATTTCACTACTATGATTTCATCCTGGATGCCTTGGGAAGATCATTTTACCAATGTGCCTTGGAACCACACTTCTCCAGAACCCTAGCCCATTAGGGAAAGAGAGGAATAGGCAGTAGGTATGTATCAACCTGCCAATGCCTCTATCCAGTGAAGAACTGATTACAGAAACCAGAACTCCCACCTTCTACACTCCATAAAGAAATTTTGGTCCATACTCCCAGAGGGGGAGAAATGTTAGAGGAAGATGACCAGAGGGCTCTGAGCTCCAATTCCATCAGGACTTGGAGAGAGAGGAGGAAAAAAGGAAGGGTATTTAGAAGTAGTAATCAGTGTAGGTGTGACATAAATTGAGAGAAGCCTGGGCCTTAGAAAAACTATTATAAAATATAATATATATATAATTATAGATAGACAGTAATAGAAATACTGTCAACCCATCCTATGACCTTAGGAGAACTATTTTAGTTTCCAGTGGAGGGGATAGGAACACAGAATGCTAGTAGTGGGAATGCTGTGGAATTATATCCCTACTATGATAATTTAGCATATCAAAATTAAATCACTATGAGAAAGGAAGACTATTGCTTTGACAGGACTATGACTAACACTTTGATAATAAATCATTTTTAAAAAACATTCAGAAACTACATACAAAAGGTTATGTTTTACAATGTATTTAATGGTAGTAATTTTGAAAATAATAGGCATTTGCTGAGTTAAAAACCCATTACTTTGGTTAATAAAATAGTTCCTTTGGATGATGTGCTATTTTGCCACATGACTAACTTGAGTTCAAGCCTGGTCGTCACTACATTGAAGGAAACTTTGTGCTATGGTCCCTCTCTCTTCCTCTGCCTTTATCAATCAATATTTAATAATAATAATAATAACTCATTGCTTTCAAAGTAGTAACTCTACATAGCGTTTGTGTTAGATTTTGAATAGTAAATGCAATTAAACCACATGGTTTCTTTAAATACGTCACACTGATTTAAAGTGATTGTGGCACCCACCAGTAATGTGGTGCTCGGTGACTACCTGAGACCTTTTCTCCCTCCTCTCTTGTGCTAGTTTTCCAAACAAGCACTAGCCTTCAGGTACTGATGTTCCTTTCTTCAACAGAAATCTCAGATACTCTCTGATAAAGTTCATTGAGTTACCTTGTCATAAAATGTGTTTTCTGCAGAAGAGCCAACTTTCCTTGGCCAGGTCTCCATAGCTCCAAGCCAAACATTTGTCTTCATTAAATTTAAAAAAAAAAGTCATTTTCAACTTTAAAAAATGTACTTTTTAATTTTTCAAAATTAAAAAAAATATGTGTTTTAATTATCATGAGGTTTATCACTGCTGCACTTCGAATTCACTACTCTGGGTGGTCTTTTTTTTTTCTTTCCATTTTATTTGATAAATGATATGGCAGAAAGAAATCAAGACAAGAGTAGTGGATAGAAAGGGAGAGAGAAAGAAAAAAGGGAGCACTACTTCTTTGCAGATCAGGAGTAGGCCTTGTACTTGGGTCTTATGCATGGTGACTTGTACATTCAACAAGGTATGCCACTGTCTGTTTTCTTATTTATTTAATTTGATGGAACAGAAAAAAAAAAACTGAGAGGAAATAAATGTGTGTGTGTGTGTGTGTGTGTGTGTGTGTTTACGCGCACATGAGAGTGTGTGCATGTGGAGAGAGAGAAAGGGGGAAGGATAGAGAAAAAGAGAGACAACCCTAGAACTGCTTCACTACTTGTGAAGCATCCCTGCTATAGGTGGGGACTGGGGATTTGAACCCAGGTCCTTAAACATGGTAATGTGTGAGCTCAACCCCGTGCAGCATAGTATGTCCCGTCTTTTTCAATTTCATTGATAAATCGTTAAAATGTGATAATTTAATTTACATATACTATGAAATGGTTGTCAAGAAAAGCTCACTTAACATTCATTATTCCATAAAGATACAACAAAAGGGAAAAATGAAAAATATATATTGTCTTGAGAAATCTTAACATTTTCTGTCAAGAAATTATTGACGGCAATGAGAGCTTTTAATTTTAAAACTAGGAAACAAAAAAGATTTGTGTATGCACGTAATCTTCAAGATCCCATGGGATTTTTTTTTTCTCATTGAGTTAGAGTCTTAAGTTTCCTTTGCTTATTCAATTTTTAACTTTTCTTTTACTTTCATAGAGACAGAAATACTGCAAGAGTAGGACAGACAGACATCTACAGCAAGCTGCTCCATCACTCATGAAGATTCTGCTCTGCAGCTCCCAATTTCAATCTACTGCACCATTGTAAACCAGAGCTTAGCAGTGTTCTGGAAAAACTAATAATAATAATAATAATAATAAAACAGATCTATGAGAACTGTTGAATATTTAAATGTGAAAGTTCATCCATTCCCTCCAAACCTTGTGAAGTGATGTGATTTTTTAACTTATCATTTAATGTATGAGAAACAATTAAATGGCTATTAGCACCACAGCAAAAAT
Organism: Erinaceus europaeus; assembly: GCF_950295315.1. Lineage (NCBI taxonomy): Eukaryota > Metazoa > Chordata > Mammalia > Eulipotyphla > Erinaceidae > Erinaceus > Erinaceus europaeus. The sequence goes on along the minus strand of NC_080164.1, from coordinate 77,995,954 downwards.
TAACAGCAGGTGTAAAAAAAAATCCTTTGTAATCTCAGTAGCATTTTCTTTTTCTTTTTTTAATATTTATTTATTACTTATTCCCTTTTGTTTCCCTTGTTGTTTTATTGTTATAGTTATGATTGATGTCTTTGTTGTTGGATAGGACAGAGCGAAATGGAGAGAGAAGGGTAAGACAGAGAGGGGGAGAGAAAGATAGACACCTGCAGATCTGCTTTACTGCCTGTGAAGCGACTCCCCTGCAGCTGGGGAGCCAGGGGCTCGAACCGGGATCCTTATGCTGGTCTTTGATCTTTGTGCCACGTGCACTTAACCTGCTGCACTACTGCCCGACTTCCTTTTTTTTTTCTTTCTTTTTTTTAACCAGAGCACTGTTCAGCTCTGGTTTATGGTGATGTGAGGGATTGAACCTGAGACTTTGGCGCCTCAGGCATGAGAGTCTGTTTGCATAACTATTATGATATCTACCCTCTGCCCTAGGATTTTCTTAACATACCTCATCATAATGAATAAACCTAGTCTTCTCTTAAATGTGACTTCCTACTCTTTCATGATCACTTCTATAAGAGTTTCTGAACTCCCAGGTTCAATCTTGGCAGCACTATAAACCTGAGGTGAGCAGTAGTCTAGTGAACAGAAGAAAAGGAAAAAAAGTCATAGAGTATTTGTATTTGCTACAAAGTTATACTACAACTACAAAGTGAGATATGTAGCTCTACACACAGGGTTAAATGTATAAGTATAAAGTATAAGTAAAACATTTGTAAGTAGTGATTTTTCTTTTATTTTTTTATCAGTGATTTAATAATGATTAACAAGATTGTGGGATAAGAGGGGTACAATTCCACACAATTCCGACAACCTGAGTTCTGTTTCCCTTCCCCTCCATTGGAAGGTTTCCTATTCTTTGTCCTTTTGGGAGTATGGACCCAGGATAATTATGGGTATCAGAAGGTAGATGGTCTGGCTTCTGTAATTGCTTCTCCAACGAATATGGGTGTTGGCAGGTCCATACTCACAGCCTGTTTCTGGAATCAGACACGCTACCATTGCACTGCAAGGTCACATACAACCTGTTTCCATGTTTTCCTAGTGGGATAGGGCTCTGGGGAGAAAATGGTGACTTTCTACATCTGTTTTCATAAATTCTGAAAACCCTAACACTGTGCATATGTTTTGCATGCATATGCTATAATATAGATCAGAAAATAAAATAATAAATCAAGTAAGGCAAATATAGTTAGAAATTTAAAATCTTGTATAAGAAAAGAAAAACATTTAAGAGAGAAATATACATTGTAATAGAATATAACATGTTATATGCTATTATAAATTCATTATCCCAAATTATAGCAAATATTTCACATATGTTTTATATATTAAGGAAAATATTTCCCACTATTTAGCTCTTCCATTCATTGATTTACTATTTCTTCCAATGAATGTGAGTGAATAAGGTGATCTATGTGGATTATGACATACTCATCTATGTACCAGAGCTTTCCAAAGCAGAAAAGCAGCATCAACTTGCATGATGTTACAGATCCGATTTTCCCTTGAAGCCAGTTCAGAATTCCCCTTGCTACCTTCTAGATCTGTGAAAGGATATTTAGAAACAAATATGCCAAAGAGAGAATGAGAATAAACCAAACTATTTCAAGCCAAACTGAATCCTAGAGCTACAGGAATACAATTTCACGGCACTAATGCAGATAAACTAACGATGAAACTATTTCCAGTACACTGTTACATAAATGGATCTTGGATAATTCATGCAAATTGCCATACATTCAGCTGAAACATTAAATCAGTGCATTGCAAAATATCTGTTCAATTGAACTTAGGAAGTTATAAAACAGTCAAATAATAATAGGCCACAGAGACAGCTGTCAATATCATTCCACTCTGTCTCATTTCTCACATACAAACATTCTCATTGATATTTAGGTGATTGAAAACAATGGCAGAGAAATTTTGCACAATATCTGGATTCAAAAAATCATTGTAGAAAAGTAGAGAAACCTACAGCCCTACTGCACCACTTTTGAAGCTTTTCCCCTGCAGGTGGGTACCAGGGCCTTGAACCATGGTCCTTGGGCACCATAATGTGAGCACTTAATCAATCAGGTGCACCACCACCTGGCCCTGTAAATTAACTTTCCAATACATCATTCTTCTCTCCTTTTTCCCTTTTCCATTGTGGAAAACACACACACACACACACACACACACACACACACACACACACATCTTCTGAGCCAGTGGTGGTGCCCCTGGATGAATGCACACGTTACTAGGCTCAAGGTCATGGGATGAAGCTTCTGTTTTGCACCAGCAGGAGATGAGTTTCATGAGTGGTGAAGTAATGGCATAGGTGTCTCTCTTTCTCTTTATCCCCCCTTCTCACAATTTCTTTCTGTTCTATTAAGTAAAAAACAGCAAAGGGTGGATGGAAACCAGGAGTGGTATATTCATCACACAATCACCAAGCTCCAGTAATAACTCTGTTGAGGGGAGAGGGGGAAAGGGAGAAGGAGAGGGAGAGGGACACACACACATACACACACACACACACACACACACACACACACACACACACACAAAGAAAGAGGAGGAGGAAGAGGAGGAGGGAGGGAGGAAGTGGAGGAGAAGAAAGTATAGAGAAGAGAGAGGAAGGTAAGTCCAGCTTTTCTGATTTCTATATTATTTTGTAAACAGTTGAAACTTCTGACAATTTTATGTGACCTTGAATAAGCTATTTAGCCTCACAATACCTCAACTGTCTTATCAATAAAAATATAAATGCTAATGGTGATACACACACACACACACACATATATTAATGAGAAAGTGAGAGAAAGAACACCAAATAGAGAACACTCAGGCACATGTGATACCAAAGATTATCAGTGAACTTAAAACATCATGCTTGCATGTCTTATACTATTTTTTTATTAGTGATTTAATAATAGTCAACAATGTGGGATAAGAGGGGTACACTTTCATACAATTCCCACCACCAGATTTCTGTATCCCATCTCCTCCATTGGAAGTTTCCATATTATTTATCCTTCTGGGAGTATGGACCAAATATCTTTATGAGGTGCAGGAGTTGAGAGGTCTGGCTTCTGTAATTGCTTTTCTGCTATACATGGGCATTGACAAGTCAATCCATAACCTCTGCCTGTTTCTGTCTGTTTCTATCTTTCCCCAATGGGACTTCCCAGACCTAAGTTTTCCCTTCCCTTCCCTTCCCTTCCCTTCCCTTCCCTTCCCTTCCCTTCCCTTCCCTTCCCTTCCCTTCCCTTCCCTTCCCTTCCCTTCCCTTCCCTTCCCTTCCCTTCCCTTCCCTCCCCTTCCCTCCCCTCCCCTCCCCTCCCCTCCCCTCCCCTCCCCTCCCCTCCCCTCCGCTTCCCTTTCCTTCCCCTCCCCCCCTCCCTTCCCCTCTCCTTCCCTTCCCTTCCCTTCCCCTCCCTTCCCCTCCCCTCCCCTCCCCTCTCTCCCCTCTCCTCCCCTTCTCCTTCTCTTCCCCACCCCTCTTCTCCCTCTTCCCCTTCTCTTCTCTTCCCTTTCTTTCTTTCCCTCTCTTTCCTTCCTTTCTTCTTTCATTTTTTTCTGGTTTATTTGTTTTTTTTTATGGGGGTGGTCATGCTATACAGTTTAGTCATTGATATATGAATATAATTTCAATAAGCACTAAGACCCTAAAATTTTCTTCTGCCCCTCCCTCCCCTATTTCCCCCAAAGTTCTTTGTTTTGATGCAATATACTATGCCCCAGTCCATTTTTCACTGTGTGTTCTCCCTCCTTGTCCCTACTTATTATACCCTGCTTTTAAATGGGGTAATTTAGAATTTGTCTTTCTCTTTTTGGCTCATCTCACTTAACATGATGTAATTTTTTTTCCCCTCAAGGGTTATTGCTGGGGCTCAGTGCCTGTACTATGAATCCTGGAGGTCATTTTTCCCATTTCGTTGCCCTATTTTTTACCCTTGTTTTTGTTATTATTATTGTTGTTGCCACTGTTGTTGTTGTATAGGACAGAGAGAAATCGAGAGGAGGGGAGACAGAGAGGGGGAGAGAAAGACAGACACCTACAGACCTGCTTCATTGCCTGTGAAGCGACCGCCCCTGCTGCAGGTGGGGAGCTGGGGCTCAAACCTGGATCCTTATGTTGTCCTTTCGCTTAGCGCCATGTATGCTTAACCTATGGTGCTTCACACCCCCAACATGATGTTTTAAAGTTTCATCAAAGATGATGTAAAAGAGATGACTTTATCATTTTTAACAGCTAAGTAATATTCTGTTCTGTAAATATACCACAATATTTGCAAGTTGCTCATATGTAATTAGGCATCCAAGTTGTTTCTAGGTTTTGGCAATTACAAATTGTGCTACGAACATCCGTATACACAGATCTCTTCTGATAGGAGATTTTGTTTCCTTTGGGTAAATCACCAGGTAAGAAATTACTAGGTCATATGGTTGGTCCATTTCTAATGTTCTGAAGAATTTCCAGACTGTATTTCCGAAAGTTTGGACCAGTTTACATTCCCAACAGCAGTGCAAGAGTGTCTCTTTTTTCCAACATCCTAACATTTGTTGTTGCTGTCCCCTCTAATGCATGATATTCACAAGTGTAAAGTAGTATCTCATTGTTGTCTTTATTTACATTTCTCTAACAATCAGTAACTTGGAGTACCTTCTCATGTGTTCACTGGCCCTCTAGATTTCTTCCTTGGTGAAATTTTTGTCCATATCCTTAATAATCTGCCCTCTATACTTCATCAAATTACAAACCTAGTGATATCAATGATCCTCTTTTTCTTTATTTTCCATGAAAAACAGTAAGTTTCATCAGCTTTTTTTTTTTAAATTTCCCACATTTACCCTCTTCCTAGTTGCCAAAACATTTAAATTGAAACTTTCATTTAGTGATATCTAGATTTCTGGGATTTTGCCAATGACTTTCCCACCACAATTCTTCTTCTCCGTCCCCTCCTCCTTCCTCTTCTTCTCCTTTTTTTTTTTTTTGTATTAATAATTTAAACCCATTGTCGAGATTTAATCAAGGTAACAATTTGAAGCCTTAAGTGCTTAAATTAAAAGAATGTATACTCAGATCTAGCATCTATGCATGAAAACATTTGAGACATTCAATCTATCCTCCCATACTGGTTAGTGACTTATAAGACTATAGGTTAATAGGAGTGTGTATTAACACCACTCCCACCACCAAAGGTCTGCGTCCCTACCGCCACCCCCTATAGTTAAGCTGAAAATCTACGCTCACATTCCTCCTCTCCCCCCCCAAGTTTTTTTTTTTTTACTTTGGTGCAATTCTCCAAACTCAGTCAAATTCTGCTTCTCATTTTTCACCATAATTCTTACCCACACTATCTGGAAAAAACAGATTTCTAAGCCTGGTTATGGTTAATAGCTATGCAAAAAGTTTTCCAGGTCTGAGGCCCTAAGATTCCAACACCACTATAAATCAGTACTGAACAGTGCTCTGTTCTCTCTCTTTTTCTCTGAATCTCTCTTATTAAAACAAAACAAACTATATATATATAATATATATTATATAATATATATATATATATATATATATATATATATATATACTTAAACCTGTAGGATGGGGGAGACAGCATAATGGTTATGCAAAGATACTCTCCTACCTGAGACTCTGAAGTCCCAGGTTCAATTCCTTGCACCACCATAAACCAGAAAGAGCTAAGCAGTGCTCTTGTAAAAAAAAAAAAAAAAAAAGAAAAGAAAAGAAAAAGCAGGGGGTAGATAGAATAATGGTTATGCGAACAGACTCTCATGCCTGAGGCTCCAAAAAAAAGTTCAGTGGCACTTGGCACAAAGCACAAGAACCAGAGTAAGGATCCTATTTAGAGCCCCAGGCTCTCCACCTGCAGGGGAGTCAAGTCACAAGCAGGTGTCTTTCTCTCCCCCTCTCTGTTTTCCCCTCCTCTCTCCATTTTTCTCTGTCCTATCCAACCACAACTACATCAATAAGAACAACAATAATAACTATAACAATAAAACAACAAGGGCAATAAAAGGGAATAATAAATAAATAAATATATATATAAATAAATAAATAAAGTTCAAACCCCTGCACCACTATAAGCCAGAGCTCAGCAGTGCTCTGGTGAAAAAAAGAAAGAAAGAAAGAAAGAAAGAAAGAAAGAAAGAAAGAAAGAAAGAAAGAAAGAAAGAAGGAAAGAAAGAAAGAAAGAAAGAAAGAAAGAAAGAAAGGAAATCTTAAAGAGAAAATGGACCCCTACTGTTGGACTGTGACTTTCTTCTGCTAAAAATAAAAAATATTTTTGTGACTGTCAGATGACTTCTTGGTGATTTCACATTCCAATTTCTGTTTTACATTTATTGCCTTATATTCTCCGGAAGCCTTGTCAAACTTTTATATTCAGTATTATTCCATAAAAATACAGCTGTACTTTTTTCTTTTGCCACATCTTCTAAAGAGAGCAACAGAACAGTAGCCTTTCTGTCTATGAACACCCTACTTCCATAAATTCTTCTATAAGCAAGTTTTCAGAATCAAATTATTTGATTATATTCCAACATTTATCTTAGAAAGTTCTTATTCCATTCAGTTATATGAGTTGTCTTTGACGCTGTAGGGACAAAATTAAAGTGACAACTTTATCACAATACTTTTTATAATCATTTTATAGCAGGCCTTCCTTCAAATATACAAATGGTTGAGAGTCACTTCACAAGCGGTGAAACAGGTCTGCAGGTGTCTATCTTTCTCTCCCCCTTTGCTTTCCCCTCCTCTCTCCATTTCTCTCTGTCCTATCTCATAACGATGACATCAGTAAGAACAACAATAATAACTACAACAACAATAAAAATATAAGGGAAACAAAAGGGAAAATAAATTAAAAAAACAAATATACAAATAGTCATCTTATATGCACACAGCATGATGCATATGTGCATACCGATGACTCTGAATTTGCACATACACACATAGTTCTTTCATCACTCACTCATGCACTAGCTATTCAAGCTTATGAGAACCATGAGCTTAAGGCAAAAGTCCTGTAATGTTTATCTTGTTAGAATTATAAACTCCCTCATTAACTCAGAGTATTAAATGAAACAGTTGAGTTAGTAACCAAATCGACAAAGAACCAATTGAATATATGTATGATTAGGGGCTTTATCATTTTGTTCTTAGATTAATTATATGGTTCATTATACTGGAATGTGTGCTTTATTTCAAAACTAGTTTTTTTCCCCTTAGAGTTTTGTTCTTGCTGTCTGGTTTTATGTGTTTTCCCATTAAAAATAAGAACTACATTTTATATGTCTTACTCATATGAAAAAAAAAAAGATAAAAGTAATAACAATAACCAGCAGTAATAAGAGCATGAAGAACTTTGCCCTAACAAAGAGAACAAATTATAAAAACAGAATTGGCCTGAACAATATATCAGTGTCTTTACTGAGTGAAAATAGACTGAACATGTTTTTTTAGAACAGTAGTACAAAGTAATAAGCTAACATGTTCTGTTCAAAAATCAGTAAAGATCTTGTAAAGACAAATAAACATTTTAAAATTATTTTTATTAGGGGAAGAGTTAATGACTTATAGCACAGTCATTGGCACATAGGTACAATTTTTCATCTCCCTGTGAAAGGTTCTTTTATATTATCAGGCACCAGGACCCCAGGGTTCTCTTCACTCCCATCCCCATCTCTGCCCCCCACCCCTATATCCACCCTTCTTCCCCCAGAGTCTTGTTCCTTGATGCCGTACACCATGTCCAGGACAAGTTTGACTTTGTGTTTCCCACCCTGACTTAACACATGAATTATTTTTCTTCAGCCTATGCAGTGTTGTTACAAGAGTATAACTACACTCTGAGCAAAAGAACTCAAGAAAATTAATTTAAAAATCAGGTATTTATATATGAATGTTGCTACCTTGAAAGCCTCCCCTACACTAATTTCCTTATCAACTGGATGACAGGAGGTCAATTTTGTCTCAACTTAAATCTTCCATTAAGTTTACTAAGACGGGGGGGGGGGCATCAGTGATTACCCTAGTACTCAGAAAAGGCATTTCTCACTAAGCTGAAGATTTCTATAAGAAAACTTTATGAGACCAGTCAGAGGGGAAGAAAAACTAAAGAAAGTAAGAGAAATTCTGAGCAATACTTGGGTAGGGTCTCTGTAAAATCCCCCTCAAGCTTTGTAGGAAAGAGCAGAATGTGAGGCAGTGAATTTGGTGGGCAGGTGACAGGGACAGTTTGGAGGAAAATGAAGTGTGCTGACAGGTATTTTGAGGAAATGTAGAGCTGTACCTCTGTGATGACAACCATGCAAATAAAACAGTTTCCCAATAAAGTTAAACTGTAGTTTTAAACAAGGAAGAATCAGAGAAAAATAAAATAAATCTGGATCAATATATATAGTATCTCAATTATGTACAGAATTTGGAGCACTCAGTCAACTAAATAATCTTACTCATGGCAACTTCCTTCATGTGGTGTCAGGAATTTTGGTTTGATAATACCAAACTTATCTTCTCTCTCCAGAGTTTCTTTTTTTTTTTTTTTTTAAGTTTTTTAAAAAAAGAATTTTAAAAATTTTATTTATTTTCCCTTTTGTTGCCCTGTTGTTTTTATTGTTGTTGTAGTTATTATTGTTGTCGTTATTAGTACAGAGAGAAGTGGAGAGAGGAGGGGAAGACAGAGAGGGGGAGAGAGAGATAGACACCTGCAGACCTGCTTCACCACCTGTGAAGGGACTCCCCTGCAGGTGGGGAGCCTGGGCTCAAACTGGGATCCTTATTCCTGTTCCTGTGCTTAGCGCCAAATGCATGCGCTTAACTCGCTGTGCTACCTCCCAGCTCTCTCTCCAGAGTTTCAGCACAAAGCTTTTCCTTACCCTGGGCTGAGTGCTAACCTACTGATAGCTCTGTCATTAACTCTACTACTTTCCAGGGTAGGGACCATGCTTCTTAAGTCATTTCTCACCTTCTTACTTTTCTCTCTTTTTTTATTAAAAAATTATTAGTGATTTAATAATGATTAACAAGATTGTAAAATAATAAGAGAGGTACAATTCCATACAGTTCCCATCACAAGAGTTATGTATCTTATTCCCTCCACTGGAATCTTTCCTATTGTTTATCCCTCTGGGAGTATGAACCAAAATTCTTTATGGGGTGCAGTGGGTGGGAGTTTTGGCTTCTGTAATTGCTTCTCCACTGAGCCTGAACATTGACAGGCCGACCCATCCCCCTAGCCTGTTTCTACTTTTCCCTAGTGGGGTGGGATCTGAATAGATGAGACTTAAGGATACATTGGTAAGGTCATCTATCTAGGGAAGTCAGGATAACATATAACATATGCAACTTGGTGGCTGAAAAGTGTTAAGATACAAAGCAGGACAAATTATTGAGTTGACAGTAACCTAAAGGTAGGAGTAGAGCAGATGAAACTAGAGAACTTTGTGTGGGAAGAAGCTAGAAGTCAATTTTATGTATGTTTCATATCTCTCTCTCTCTCTCTCTCTCTCTCTCACACACACACACACACACACACACACACACCCTCTTTTTTAACTTCTCTCTCTCACCCTCTTTTTTAACTAGAGCACAGACTTAAGTCACTTTCTATTAAGTACTTAGAAAGAAGTTTCTCTTTGCCTGTTTTTGCAAGATGCATTGGCCAAGTATGGGGTTGCATGTAGAAATAACATTCTCTTACAGTTGATTTGGAGGCTTGATTCAATTCTTCTAGTGCACATTGTGCCTCTGGTAAGAAAATAATTCTAGTCTCTTGTAGCAAACTCTTTTATTTTCAAATTACTTCTTTAGTTTTTTTTTTTTCTTATATGTTTGTTTTCTTTATCTCTAATGCACATAGCAAAGCATCCAGTTGTTTGTCCTTCTCATTCTTTAGCTTAAACAATAAGCAGTTTCTTTTGAATCTTAAAACTATTATTTCCAACTCTACGAAATCTGTTGTGCTTTATCTTTAATAATTCCCCTCCTCCTTGTTATCGCTACTCAATTATTTATGCAACTAATTAAAGTTGGACCTTTGAAGCCATCTCAAGTTTTTCTCTTTTAATTTCATTTCTTTAACTTTCATTTTGCTGTACCATATAGTATGTGTCAAATTTATTTTCTAAAACATTCCACTGAATATTTAATTCTATAGCTGTATTATAATCATCATGAGTTGTTGTTTTCTAGTTGTTCCACATACTTTCGCTCTCTTGGGATGCCAGTGATAGCATTTTGATGTTATATCTACATTTATTTTTCTATTTCCTAAATTTTGGTGGTGTTATTAGTCTCTTTAGTTTGAGATTTCACTCAAACTATCTTATGGTATTGACTATCCACTTTTGATCCATTTGAAGTTGATTTTTGTTTCTGGTGAGATAACGTGGTTCAATTTCATTCTTCTGCATGTTACAACCCAGTTTTCCCAGCACCATTTATTGAAGAAAGCCTCCTTTTTCCATTTAATCCTTTGGGCCCCCTTATCAAAGATTAGATGTCCATAGGTGTGGGGATTTATTTCTGGGCTTTCAATTCTGTTCCATTGGTCTGTGTGCCTATTTTCCAGTACCATGCTGTTTTGATGATGATGGCTTTATAATATATTTTAAGGTCTGGGAGTGTGATGCCTCCATTTCTGTTTCTTTTCCTCAAGACGGTTTTGGCAATTCTAGGTGTTTTCACAAAGTCCCAAAACCTAGATATACACCAGTTTCTGTGAGAGAGAGAGCATATGTTCACACGTATCCATAAACTACTGCAAAATATATACCTGAAAGCAGAAGTACACTAGAGTTTGCAGTGAGTACCCTCCTAACAATTCCTCTCCACTATTTCAAGCTTTGGGTCCATGATTGCTCAACAATTTGTTTGGCTTTGTATGTTAACTGTCTTTTCAGTCACCAGATTCCAGATGTCATCAGGATGCCGGCCTGGCTTCCCTGGACTGAAGACCCCACCAATGTGTCCTGGAGCTCTGCTTCCCCAGAGACCCATCCTACTAGGGAAAGAGAGAGGCAGACTGGGAGTATGGACCGACCAGTCAATGCCCATGTTCAGCGGGGAAGCAATTACAGAAGCCAGACCTTTTCTACCTTCTGCAACCCACAATGACCCTGAGTCCATGCTCCCAGAGGGATAGAGAATGGGAAAGCTATCAGGGGAGGGGGTGGGATATGGAGATTGGGTGGTGGGAATTGTGTGGAGTTGTACCTCTCCTACCCTATGGTTTTGTTAATTAATCCTTTCTTAAATAAAAAAGAAAAAAATCCATAAAAAATATTAGTACATTTTAGCACTTGTTGCTGTTGTTGTAATTTTCTAGTTTATAAACACAATCATCCATGAGTAGCCATCGTAGGTCGAATTTTTTCAGTTTTAATTTTAGAGAGACAGAGGGACAGGGAAAGAGGAGAGGAGACACACTAAACACGATATATAGGAAATGAAGCATTTGATATTTAAACTATGTTTTGGAGCACATAGGAAAAAGTAAGCCTGCTATTATGCTTCAGAATTGAATCACTTAGTTAACCTTGAGTATTTTTATAAAATTTATGAATATGTTTGCAAGTACCACCTAGAATTGATAATAGCCAATTAATATTCAGCATTATGACACATATATCATAACAGTTTGTAGAAGAGAAACCTACCAGTTTATCTGACATATTGAAAATAATATAATTTCAGAAAGTTCCCAAATATTTACTTGATATGGCAAAAATAACTGTCTCACAACAACCAGCAAACTTCATCATGAAATAAACATTCTCTTTAAAATTAATCATGAAAAATGTATTTTTTCAGAAGTATTTGACATTGTGATGAAGATATAAGCCAATGTAATTTTTTACTATTATAAGCAACTCTTTTAGGGCTGGAAACACCCCACTCATTACATACATTACAGTATATAAGGCCCAGGGGTTAATCCCCAGGTCTTCCAACTTCAGGGTGAAAGTTTCACAAGTGTTGAAACAATGCTGCAGGTGCCTCTCTCTCTCTCTCACTCTCTTTCTCCCTCTCTCCTCTTGATTTCTCTTTGTCTTTTATCAAATAAAGAAACAAACATCTCTGATTATTTTAAATATGGCACAAAAGTTTTTGTGGAGTGTGCCAAGTTCATTTAAAAACAAGAAGTAGAATGGGGAGATAGTTCACTTAGTAGGGTGTACATCACACCATATTTGCTGGCTGAAGGGGGATCCAGTTACATTAGGCTCCTAGCTAGAAGAGAACACATGGAACAGACATCTTTGAATCAAGCAAGTGCAAGTGTGCCTTTATTGTTTCTAGCAGAGGCTTTTGTCATATTGGCTGATAAAATCAGCTTAGATATGTGCAGTAGTCAGCAAGTTCTTTACATGAGATGTGCAGTGTCAGCATTACATAAGACTTCAGTTCCTGATGCAAAAGGTACTAGGTGCAAAACACTGGCTTAGAGTCTGCAAAACACAGATATATATATAATTTTATTATCTTTATTTATTGGATAGAGACAGTTAGAAATGAAGACGGAGAGAAACAGAGAGACACCTACAACACTGCTTCACCATTTGCAAAATCTCCCCCCTGCATGTGGGGACCATGGGCATGAACCTGGATCCTTGTGCATTGTAACACGTGCACTCAACCAGGTGTGCTGCCACCACCTGACACCAGAACACAGCTTTTCAGCCAATGCTACATCCAGAAATTTGAGCCAGAGTGCAGTCCAGCCTATACTTCTTGGCAATTCAACCCACAGTAAGATACAAAGAAAGAAAGAGAGATAAGAGACAACTAGAGAAGGAAATATACCAAAGACTATTTCTGAAGCTTCTGTACTATCAAATACAAATAAAGAAGGGTAAACAAACAAGAGGCTGGGCAGCAGTGCAGTGGGTTAAGCGCATATGGCACAAAGAGGCAGGACCAGTGTAAGGATCGGTTTGAGCCCCTAGCTCCCCACCTGCAGGGGGGTCACTTCACAGGCAGTGAAGCAGGTCTGCAGGTGTGCCTATCTTTCTTCCCCCATCTCTGTCTTCTCCTCTTCTCTCGATTTCTCTCTGTCCTATCCAACAACAGCAGCAATGACAACAATAATAATGATAACAACAAGGGTAAAACAACAAGGGCAACAAAATGGGAAAAATAACTTCCAGAATCAGTGGTTCGTAGTGGTGACACCAAGCTCCATGATAACCCTGGAGACAACTAAATAAATAAATAAATTAATAATAAAAAGATAAGCAAACAGCACACACAAAGAAATAAATGGTTAACAGTAACAATGGATTTATCCTACAGGCACCAAGTCCCAAAGTTTCTGAAGCTTCTCCTATGCTCACTCTTATATGGTGTCCATGGACAGCAACCTGGGTCTTTATATGTAGTAAGAATAAGCTTTAGTTAATAAATAATTTTCCAGTCACTCTTATCATGTGTTAAATCGGGCTGTAGCGCAGCTGGTTAAGCATAGGTGGTGCAAAGCACAAGGACCGGCATAAGGATCCCTGTTCAAACCCTGACTCCCCACCTGCAGGGGAGTCACTCCATAAGAGGTGAAGCAGGTCTGCAGGTGTCTATCTTTCTCTCCCCCTCTCTGCCTCCCTTCCTCTCTCCATTTATCTCTGTTCTATCCAACAACAATGACAACAATAATAACTACAACAATAAAACAATAAGGGCAACAAAAAGGAATAAATAAATAAAATTTTAAAAATAAAAATAAAAATAAATAAATCCCTTGTTCAAACCCTGACAACACAAGGAGCATCAAGGCCACTGGGGAACCTCCAATGCTGTGTTCTCTTTCACTGAATTAGAAAAGTATATCTATGATCAGTGGAATTATATATGCAGAAGGCCTTGGTACTGAATAAAGAAAAAATAACAAGAAATAACATGTTTCTGGTTATATTAGTTAAATCTAATATGCTTATATAATTTCATAATGAATGATTTTTCACTTATCATGTCTTTAAAATTTTTTCATTATCTTTATTTATTGGATAGAGACAGCCATAAATCAAGAGGGAAGGGGGTGATAGAGAAGGAGACAGGGAGACACCTGCAACCCTGCTTCACCACTCATGAAGCTTTCCACCCTGCAGGTGGGGACCAGGGGCTCCATCCTGGGTCTTTGCACATTGTAATATGTGTGCTCAACAAGGTGCACCACTACCTGGCCCCCTGTCTTTTCTTTTTTAATTGCCACCAGAGTTATCTCTGAGGCTCAGTGTCTGTAGGCTAAATCTAAAACTCCTAGTGGTGATTTTTTTTTCCTTCCTTCCTTCCTTCCTTCTTTCCTTCCTTCCTTCCTTCCTTCCTTCCTTCCTTCCTTCCTTCCTTCCTTCCTTCTTTCCTTCCTTCCTTCCTTTTTAGTTGATAGGACAGAGAGAAATTGAGAAGAATAGGGGAGATAGGAAGAGTGACACCTGTAGCCATATTCCACCACTTGTGAAACTTCTACTCTCTAGATGAAAATATCCTGTCTTTTCTTACTTTTTCTTTATTACATGCCATTTATTTAAAATATTCATATGATAAAAAGTTTTCACTATAGAATTATCTAAATTTAAACAAAGTCATACAGAGTTGAGTAACACCACAATCAACCTACGTAAGATTCTGTTATTTCCCTTAAGTTTCTGTTTTTATGTAATCAGCCACTCTCAACACCTCAATTTCTATCAATTATTGATATGCTTTTGTTACCACTACTTTCATTTTTCTCTGAATGTCATATAAATTAAATCATAGAGCATGTGTCTTTTTAATGTCTTCCTTAAGTCACTTGCTAACTTAGTATAAATAAGGCATTTAATGCTCACTGATGGATATGACAGTACGTGTCTTCTAGGGATTGAATGCTATTCCATTGTGGAGAAGGACCATAATTTGTTTCTGTTTTCTTAAATTGAGAGAAACTTTGAATTTTTCCATTTTGGGGCATTGTAAACAAAAAAGTTATTTAAAAATATATAAAGGTTTTTGTGTGAATGTTAACTTCGTGTTTTTAGTGTCTAAATACTTAAGATGTTCAGTGGCTAAAAAAGTACATATTTAACTTCAGAAGAACCTTCTCGGTTTTGTTGTCATGTCTGTGAATTCATTACCAGTTTTATCATCCAATTATAAATAATCTTAATGTTTAATAATTAAAGTACAGTTCAAGGTTTGCATGTGTATATATGATGTCCAGCTGTTCTAGAACTATTTCTCAAAGATCAACTGATACTGAAGCCAGTGAGGTATTTTCTCAAGTAAAACATGCATCTTGCCATGTAAGCAGCCCAGGGTAGAGTCCAGACACCACATGGTCAGTCAAATGACAACCAAGAAGGCTCTATTGTTATAGTATTTCCCTCTCTTCCTCTAACTGAAGTGGAAAATTAAGCTGGGAGCATTCAAATCACACATGCATGGGGCTCCTGCTTCACAAAAATCGATCAATATGAGATTTGTGGGCTTTACTCTGCCTCTGATTTCTGTCCACTTACTCCTCTTGCAATACAACTGTCCTGAGTACTATAATTTTATAATGCCTTGAAATTAGCTCTCTGTCTTCTGATGTTATTCTTCAACATTATTTTTGGATAATTTAGTTCTTTGCAGTTTCACATCAAGTTTAGAGTCTGCTTCTAAAAATCTTCTGGGAATTTGACTGGGGGTTTTCTTGAAGTATAGGTTTATGTAGAGTAAACTAGCATTGTAAAATATCATCTTCCAAGTCATGAACACAATGTATCACATCATTTCTAAAACTCCTATTCTATTGTTCATCTGTGTTTTCTAATTTTCAACATATAAACATGGTTCACATTTTGATGGGCTTCCTCTTATTATTACTTTTTCCAACTTCAGTATCACTTTATTGAGAGACAGCTAATTATAGGATTGTTGTTGTCATAAGTGTACATTTCTGCATTCAACTGATACGAAACCACCACCTTGTTCCACCAAGGGACTAAGAGTATTTATTTATTTTTTATTATCTTTTATTTATTTATTGGATTGACACAGTCAGAAATCAAGAGGTAAGGGAAGGATAGAGAGGGTGAGAGACAGAGAGACACCTGCAGCGCTGCTTCACCACTTGTGAAGCTTTCTCCTTGTAGATGGAGACTGGGGGCTCAAACCTGGGTCCTTGTGCATTGTAACATGTGCGCTCAACAAGGTGCACCACCAGCCCATCAAGGGAACAAGAGTATTTATGTTACTCAATTAATAACATTTTCTATTTTAATTTCCAACTAGTCTTTTTTTTTTTTTTTTTTTTTTACAGAAATGTACCTTATAGATTATGGCACAGCTAAATTCACTTTTTTGGTTCTGGGAAATATATATATATATATCTTCTGATGGTCTATGTAGACAATCTCAGTTTTGGTGAATAGGGAGATGTCTATTCATTTCTTTACAATAAGTATCCATGTACTTCTTTCTCTTGCCTTCTTGCCTGGCTAAGAGCAACTTTAAGCTGTTGAGTAGGAGGATCAGAGAAAAATCATTATAATTTTCCATTTTTTAAAAATTTTATATTTAAGAAAGGATTAATGAACATAAGCATAAGGTAGGAGGGGTACAACTCCACACAATTCCCACCACACCATCTCCATAACCTACCCCCTCCCATGATAGCTTTCCCATTCTCTAGCCCTCTGGGAGCATGGACACAGGGTCATTAAGGGTTGCAGAAGGTAAAAGGTCTGGCTTCTGTAACTGCTTCCCTGCTGAACATGGGCATTGACTGGTCGGTCCATACTCCCAGTCTGCCTCTCTCTTTTCCTAGTAAGGTGTGCCTCTGGGGAAGCTGAGATCCAGGACACATTGGTGGGGTCTTCAATCCAGGGAAGCCTGGCCAGCATCCTGGTGGCATCTGGAACCTGGTGATTGAAAAGAGAGTTAACATACGAAGCCAAACAATTTGTTGAGCAATCATGGATCCCAAGCTTGGAATAGTGGAGAGGAAGTGTTAGGGAGGTACTCACTGCAAACTCTAGTGTACTTCTGCTTTCAGGTATATATTTTGCAGTAGTTTATGGATACGTGTGCACATAAGCTCTCTCTCACAGAAACTGGTGTATACCTAGGTTATGGGACTTTGTTAGAAAGTGAACCACCTGAGATGAAATTAGAGTGTACTATAAAAGGAAAGGTCTCACCCGAGTAATGAAGCTGAAGGGTTGTCATTCCACACGTGAAGTCTCTGGACACAGTCTGAGGTGAAGCCTGTTGAGGTGGCAATCGTTGCTTTGGTTAGGTTGTGATCGGCGGATGCAATATTATTTGCTTTGGATTGGGAGATGCATACGGGAAAGTGGGCCCTATCCAAGGGTTCCAGGACTGGGGGAAGTAGGGGCTCTATAGTGGAGAAGTGAGGTTCCTGCTGTCTTAGGGTTCAAAAAGACAATCGATAGTTAATGTTATCATCACATTATTTAGTAAGTGGGTTAACTTAGAAAAGTCCTTTTGTTATGGTTTGCTGTACAGTATCCAGTATCTTGTATATAGCTGTGCTATTGGATGCTTCTAACCTACTTGGTCTAGGCTTTTGAGAGAGTCCGCATATCAAATACACAGCCTATATATTAAAAGGATTCAGTTTGTGTTTTGAGAAACTTTGAGACATACAATTGGTTTTCCCCCTCTCATATTAATTAACTACTGATTTATATGTCTACATTTTGCTAGGAGTGTACATAAACACCATTCCCACCACCAAAGGACTGTGACCCATCCCTCCCGCCCACTCCCACCCCCCACTGGCCCAGGAAGCTGCATGTCTATCCCTCACCACTGGGTTTTTACTTTGGTGCCCTACTTACAATTTGATCAGGTCCTGCTTTTAGTTTCCCTTTCAGATCTTCTTAATCAACTTCTGTTGATGAGTGGGATCATCCCATACTCATCTTTATCTTTCTGACTTAGTTCACTTAACATAATTCCTTCTAGCTCTGTCCAAGATGGGTCAGAGAAGGTGGGTTCATTGTTCTTGATAGCTTTATAGTATTCCATTGTGTATATATACCACAGATTTCTCAGCCACTCATCTGTTGTTGGGCACCTGGGTTGCTTCCAGGTTTTAGCTATTATGAATTGTGCTGCTATGAACATAGGAGTACACACCTCTTTTTGGTTGGGTGTTATGGAGTCCTTGGGGTATAACCCCAGGAGAGGAATTACTGGATCATATGGAAGGTCCATGTCTAGCCTTCTGAGAGTTTTCCAGACTGCTCTCCACAGAGGCTGTACCAATTTACATTCCCACCAGCAATGTAAAAGGGTTCCTCTGACCCCACATCCTCTCCAGCATTTGTTGCTGCTGTCCTTTTTGATGTATGCCATTCTTACAGGAGTGAGGTGGTATCTTAGTGTTGTCTTAATTTGCATTTCTCTGACAATCAGTGACCTAGAGAAGTTTTTCATATGTTTGTTAGCCTTTTGGATCTCCTCTGAGGTGAATGTTTTGTTCATATCCTCTGCCCATTTTTGGATGGGGTCATTTGCTTTTTTGGTGCTAAGTTTGCTGAGCTCTTTATATATTTTGGTGATTAGTTTCTTGTCTGATGTCTGGCATGTGAAGATCTTCTCCCATTCTGTGAGGGGTCTCTCTGTTTGTTTAATAGTTTCTTTGGATGTGCAGAAGCTTTTCAATTTGATGTAGTCCCATTGGTTTGTTTCTGCTTTAGTCTTCCTTGCAATTGGGTTTGATTCATCAAAGATGTCCTTGAGGTGTATGTGGGAAAGTGTTTTACCAATGTTTTCCTCTAAGTATTTGATTTTTTCTGGTCTGACATCTAGGTCTTTGATCCATTTGGAGTTGATTTTTGTTTCTGGTGAGATAAAGTGGTTCAATTTCATTCTTATGCATGTTTCAACCCAGTTTTCCCAGCACCATTTATTGAAGAGAGCCTCCTTTTTCCATTTAATCCTTTGGGCCCCCTTATCAAAGATTAGATGCCCATAGGTGTTGGGATTTACTTCTGGGCTTTCAATTCTGTTCCACTGGTCTGTGTGCCTATTTTTGTTCCAGTACCATGCTGTTTTGATGATGATGGCTTTATAATATAGTTTAAGGTCTGGGAGTGTGATGCCTCCATTTCTGTTTCTTTTCCTTAAGATGGTTTTGGCAATTCTAGGTGTTTTCATGTTCCTGATAAATGATTGTAGTGTTTTTTCTATTCTCTTAAAGAAGCTTGGTGGAACTTTGATGGGTATTGCATTAAATTTGAATATGGCTCTGGGGAGAATATTCATTTTGATGATATTTATTCTTCCAATCCATGAGCATGGGATATCTTTCCATTTCTTGGTATCCATTTTAAATGTAAAGCCATGCAGTCTCTTAGCATTATATCTGATGGTGGTGTAGGTTTGCTGTAGGCATCTTTAATCAGATTAGGGATCCCTAAATTACTGAAGAATTCCAGCATAAAGATATTAAAATTGTTAAATAATTGTTCTGCATCTATTCAAGTGACCACAGATGTTTTCCTTCCATCTATTAGTATGGTTATTTCCACTGATTAATTTTTTAAATGTTATAATAATTTTACATGTTTGTAACAAACCTCAGTTTGTAGCAGTTTACAGTGATATATGATACTGTTGCTCTATTGCTGGATTTCATTTATTTGTTGTTCTACTGTTGAAGATTTTTGTGTTTAGATTTGAGAGCTGTTTAACTGAGCTCTGAAGATTGGGCTTCTGGTAATGTCTTTTTTAGATTCAGTATACCATAGCCTGGTTTTATAAAATAAACTGAGGGTTTTTTTTTTTTTTTTGCTTTTTCTACTTAATGAAAAGTGACATACATGGATTTTATTTATCCAAATACTTGAACAACTTAGCAATAAATCCATCTAAGTATATTACTTTTCAGGGAGGGGTCTAAGCAACATTTCTATTTAAAAGAAGACATATATATATATATATATATATATATGTATATATATGTATATATATACATATATATATAAATTGATGCACATATAAATGCAAATAATGTGGGGCTAGGCTGTGTTGCACCGGGTTAAGCGCACATAGTATGAAGCACAGGGACTCGTGCAAGGATCCCTGTAAGAGCCTCAGGCTCCCTATGTGCAGGGGGTTCCCTTCAACAATGGTGAAGCAGATCTGCAGGTGTCTTTCTTTCCCCCTCTCTATCTTCCCCTCCTCCCTTAATTTCTCTCTGTCCTATCCAAAAAGAAAAACAAAGAAAGAGAGAAATAAATAAGTAAATACATAAGGAAAGAATGAATGAATGAAAGAAAGAAAGAAAGAAAGAAAGAAAGAAAGAAAGAAAGAAAGAAAAGGAAAAAATGGCCATAGGAACAGCTGATTTGTAGTGCAGGCATCCAGTGCCAGTGATAACTATGGAGGCAAAAAATGAATAAATAAATACAAATAAATTAGATCAGAAAGATAGTGAGAAAATTGATAGAAGTTATATTTATTTCATGGCTGTAATAATAGTGTTTTTTTTCTTTTTAAAAAGTTATTTTTCACTACAGTGTGATTAATGAATATAAATTCAAGTGTTCACCAGGAACAAAAAAAGAATGGAAATTAGAAATTTTGTCAAGAAATGTTGAAAAAAAAACATGAAAAAAAATCTTGAGAGCTACACACTCAATAATAATGAAAGAATTAGCATATTAATTAAATGAAAGTTAAGAAACAGATACTTGAGTGAAAAGCTACAGAATTTTATGTGATGAGGATAGTTTTCATAACACTGAAAAATTTCAGAGCTGTCCACTTGTACATTTACAAATATCCATACCTAGGATGAAGACAAAATTATATGGTGACTTATATATATTATCAGTAAGAATGGTTTAGTGGTTTTAAAATGTTACTGTAGGACACTGAAGCCAAGATAGTCATTAAAATATAGGTAGACTGATGCATGGCTGAGCAAGTTGTGATATATATACACAACGGAATGCTACTCAACTATTAAAAATGGTGACTTCACTGTTTTCAGCCCATCTTAGATGGAGCTTGAAAAAAATCATGTTAAGTGAAATAAGTCAGAAACAGAAGGATGAATATGGGATGATCTCACTCTCAGGCAGAAGATGAAAACCAAGATCAGAAGAGAAAACACAAGTAGAACCTGAACTGGAGTTGGTGTATTGCATGCACCAAAGTAAAAGACTATGGGATGGGTAGTGGGGAGATTGAAGGTCCAAAAAGGATGACAGAGGCCCTAGTGGAGGTTGCATTGTTGTATTGGAAACTTAGAAATGTTATGCATGTGCAAACTATTGTATATACTGTCTAATGTAAAACATTAATCCCCCAATAATAAATTAGAAAAAAATATAGGTGGATATATGTACACTACATATTGAAGTGTTTTATCGTCAAATTCACATGGTGAACTCATAAGTTTCAGTGTGACTATTTTTACAGGGAGGGTCATTAGGAAATAAAGAGAGTTAGACGAGAACATATAAGTGAATCTCTAATTGGAAAGAAATTGTTATTTTATTTTAATGAATGAATGAATTTATTTATTACCAGAGCACTGCTCAGCTCTGGCTTATGGTGGTGTGGGTGATTGAACCTGGGACTTCAGAGGCTCAGGCATGAGAGTCTCTTTGCATAACCATTATGATATCTCCCCTGTCCTTATTTTATTTCACTTTATTTTATTTTTTAAGGAGACTAAGTGATAGGTGAGAAGGTAATTTACTCATCAGAGTGTGTACTTGCCAGATGTGAGGTCTGGACTTCAGGTACAGACTCACATGGGAACACCACAGCACCAGGGGAAGTTCTTTGTATGGTGAAACAGTGCTGTGATCTCTCTCTGTGTGTCTCTGTCTCTATATCTCTCTTTCTCTCTCTCTAAAATAAAAAGTGTCGAGAGCTTGAAAGGGTGCAGTTGCAACCTGTAAAACTGTGGTGTTTCACTGAAGATGATGATGATGACGATGACGAAAAAAAGAAGAGAATTAGATAATAAGATTCATCCCCATGAATTCCTGAACTCACAAAGGAAAGGCCAGGTAAGAATCTTGTGAGAAGAATGCTGTCTACCAACCAGGAAGAGCAGTGTCTTAAAGAATCAGTTCTACTAGTTCCTTGGTTTTTAGACTTCTAGACTCTAGAAGCCATCAGTACATATATGTCTGCTGAGTCTGTTTTGTTATGCCAGCCTGAGCAGATTCACTGAAGAAAAAAAAAAAAAAAGATGGAAAGGGCTAGATGGTGCTGTACCTGATTGAGTACACATATTGCCATCCTCAAGGACCCATCTTCAAGGCTTTGCCCCCTGCAAAGGTGAAAGCTTCACAAGTGATGAAGCATCACTGTCTCTCTTTCTCTCTCATTTCCCTCAATATTCCTCTGCCCCAATACTTTAGAAAAGTAAGGGAAAGGTGGGAAAAGCCAGTTTAGAACTATGGCAAAGGGGTTAGAAGATCAAAGTAAATAGACCTGAAATGATACAATTTTAATAAAATAATAATTGGTTATGGAAAATAAACTACCATTACTATAAAAAATAATGATAACTAACATTGCTTAAAAGATAAAGGGAAATGGGCATCACAGAATATACATGTGGGACAATCAATTTAGACATGTACTGAAAAAGTGGGCCTGTCTACATTCACCATTTTTTACAATTTCATGCAATATTATACTCCTAGGAGGTTCCTTAAAAGAAAATTGGTTCTTTATGACTAACATTTTAACTTCAGAAAAATAAAAATATTTTCTTTCTTTTATACTGTCAAAGAATTATGCACACGCATTATGGATAAAAATATATGATAAAAATAGGAAGGGTTATAAGCCAAAATGGAATTTCTGATTCAATATTTTATCAAATTTGGAAAATTATGAGATAATATGATAAAGATGAGTTTGTGAAACAGTTCTACAGGCTCCAGTTAACCCAGGAAAATTCATTTTCCCCATCAATTCTGGTTGAAATATTATCTATCATACTGTTAAATACAACATAGCATCAAAACTCAGTTTACTTCCATAAGCACTTATAAAGCTAAGTGTATAATTTAGCTTTTTATAAAGAGACCTACTAGTCTACATTAGAATTTCTTATGGATACACAGATACACACACACACACACACACACACACATTTACACACACCCCATAGCATCACGTGGAATGACTTGGGTTTGAGGGAAATTATTTCCCAAAGAGAATACATTATTTCTGCTGGGGTGGCAATATTTCTCATAATGGTAGAAAAAAATCTAAATAAGAGTAACAGTTAAATAAAATTGTAACTGTACATAAAAAAGGAAAATAAATAGCAATTAAACTTATGCTGTAGGAAAGAGAAATATAACAATATTATGTGAACAGTAAAAGATTTAAGTATATGGATACTGTGATCATACAGAGAGTTTATGTATTCAGCAAATAGTTCTTGAGTTCATATCATATACCTGACACTGTTTAGTGCACAAGATACAAGCTCTATCTAAAGGAAGGATTTGAGTGACTTGGATGGACATTGCAGTTTAAACATGCATTCAACAGATGCCTTTGGGAGCATATCTAATGCCCAAGTCACTGCCAACGCAATGTTTTTATGAACTAGAGGAAGGTCAGTTTTTTGTCCTTGTGTATTGGTTCAAAAAGCTATTTTTGTCTGTAACTCAAGCTTGTTCTGGCTTCTGTCTTTATGCCTCTTGTGTAATTATTTTTCAGAAGTAACAAAGAAATAATCTTCTTTTCCAAAACAAAAAATGAGGATATTTGCTGCCATTAGACATGCTTTGCAAGAAATGTTAAAAGAATTTCTTAGAGAAAAAGAAAATAATATAGGTCAGAAAAAAAAGAAACTCTGATGTACAAAAAGGAAAAAGAGAGAGAAAGCAGAGCATATATAAATAAAGCTAAAATAAAAAATATTTATAGTTTCTTGTTCTAAGATAATTTTAAACAATAATAGCAATTATATGTTCATGTCTATGTATAAGTCATATGTATCTACATAGAGAGCTATGTTTATGTAAACATATAACTGAACAACATCAAAAATAAAGGAATAGAAAAAAATGATTTAGACCCCTCTGCTAATTATAAGATACCTCATACTACTTGTAAAATAATATGCTATAATTTGAAAGTGAACTTAGATTCATTGTAAGTGTATACTACAAACTCCAAAAAAAAGTATGACTGATAAGTTATAAGAGAGACAAATACAATTGTATAAAATGACACATTAAAACCACAGATGACATAAAAAGAATAAAACTAAAAAAAAAAAAAATAGGAACAGGACTTCCTAGCTGTTTCCAAAACGGAGAATCCAAATCTCATCTGCTATATTCTTACCTTTAGGCTTCTGATTATTTAACAATTTATATTTTAGTGCTTTTCAGCTACCAACTTGCAGATGCTACCATGACACCAACCTGACTTCCCTGGGAAGATACCATTGTGTCCTAGAACTCAATCTCACCAGAGCCCTACCCCACTAGGAAAAGAGAAAACGGGATGGGAGTATGGATCCACCTGCCAATGCTCATGTTCAGAGAAGAAGCAATTACAGAAAACAGACCTTCCACCTTCTGCACCCCATAATGATCCTGGATCCATGCTCCCAGGGGGGATAAAGAATAGGAAAGCTTCCAGTGGAGTGGGTGAGATGCAGAACTCTGGTGGTGGGAGTTGTGTCTAATTGTATCCCTCTTATCCTATGATATCTTTCCTAAAGATCATTATTAAATCACTAAAAAATAGGAACAAAAAACAAGGTAAGAAGATTTAAAAAAAAAAAGAAAAAGATAATAAATAGGTTAGCTAAAATTCAGCACATCAGCAATTAACAATTGCCTAATTAACAACTGAATGCAGAGATTGTTGGGGTGAGTCAAAACACAATTATATAATCTATAAAGCCTGGTCTGATATTACTAAAAGGATGAAAAGGATAAGAGGCACAATGGAATACACTGGAAAGGAATGCCAGTTGGGTGAAGGGGGAGGAATGTTCACATAGAGTTTGAGAGAAGTGAAATTATAACTCTGAGACAGTACAGTCTTGTAAAACAACACTAGGAAGGAAGGAAGGGAGGAAAGGAGGAAGGGAGGAAGGGAGGGAGAGAGGGAAGGAAAGAGGGAAGAAAAAGATGCTCAATAATGTTATCTGCTAAAAAATGAAGTGTGTGAAGATGTAATACTACTCAGCTGTTAAAAATGGTTATGTTGGGGAACAGGCGGTAACGCACCAGGTTAAGTGCACAGGGTGAGAAGTTCAAGGACCAGCTTAATGATCTGGGTTCAAAACCCTGGCTCTCCACCTGAAGGGGCGTCGCTTCACAAGCAGGTCTGCAGGTGTCTTTCTCTCCCCCTCTCTGTCTTCCCTACTCGCTGAATTTCTCTCTGTCCTATCTAACAACAGAGACAGCAATGACAACAAGAATAATAGAAACAACAAGGATTAGAAAAAAAAAAAAAAAAGGAAACAAAAGGGGAAAAAATGGCCTCCTGGAGCAGTGGATTTGTAATGCAGGCACCAAGCCCCAGTGATAACCCTGGAAACATAAATAAATAAATAAATAAATAAATAAATAAATAAATAAAAAGATTATGTTGATGTCAAACAGTGGCACACTGAGCTGAAGCATGGCTGTTAAAATATGCAAGGACCTGAATATTTTTCTTTGTGTCTGTATCCCTCCTTTCCTTCTCAATTGCTCTCTGTTTCTATCCAATAAATAATACATAAATACATTTAAAAATGAAATTATCCCCTTTACCTCATCTTGGATGGAACTTCAAGGAATCATGTTAAGTGAAATAACTCAAAAAGAAAAGGATGGATACCAGAGGATCCCTTCTATAAGTGGCACTTATGAAAAAAGGGCAAAAAGGAAAAACACAAAGTAAAACTTGAACATTTTGGGTGTTTTGTACCAAAGCAAAGGACTCTGAGTTAGAAGGAAATTTAGAGAGCGGAGGAGACTTTGGGAGTCCTGATGATGGAAAAGGACCTATGGAGGGCTAAGTGTTGGTGCACCTGGTTAAGTGCATACATCACAGTGCACAAGGATTCAGGTTCAAGCCCTTGGTCCTCTTCTACAGGGGCAATGCTTCACATTGTATATGAATACTTTTTCAGACATATAAACTGCGCACACACATACACACACACTAAAAGAAATTTCAAGATGAGCCAGATGGTGACACACCCGGTTAAGTACACACTATACAGTGCTCAAGGACCTGGATTCAAGCCCCTGGTTCACACCTGCAGGGAGAAAGCTTCTCCAGTGGTAAAGCAAGGCTGCAGGTGTCTCTGGGTCTTTTTACTTATCTATTTTCCCCTCCCCTCTTGATTTCTGTCTCTCTATCAAATAATAATTTTTTAAAGAAGATATTTCCAGGAAATAGAATCTTTAATAGAAACAAAGAATGTTTATCTCATTTCCCTATTAAATCAAATTCTGCTTTTAATTTCAGAATAAAACTTAATTATCCTTTCTCTTTGTTAGAATAGTTTACTTGCTGTGCAAAGAAGAAAAAGTGAAATGAAAAGAGTTAACACATAACTACCTTCTTCTGATTTCAATAACTTTTCTAGAACACAAAATTAAAAGTTAATTAGGAGCTGAATTAATGAGAAAGTAATGTTTTTCAACTACTTCTTCATCCACCGAAAATATCGCCTTGAACATAAGTGTTGTTTTCTGTTGTCAAAAGCAATTATTGTAAATGATAATAATCTTTAGAACCCAATATTTTCATACACATTTCTGCTTCTTATTTTTTTTCTTTTTCATGACAGATTGAAAATTTTACTTCTTAGATAGTAGAATACTTTATTCAAGTACAGATACAATTTTTATCATGTAGATACAGCAAGTAATTAAAGTACATTCCATGTTCCAAATCCACTATAATTTTATACTTTAGAAGTGCAATTTTTAATTGTTTTCTTTTTTTATTTAAGAAAGGCTTAATTAACAAAACCATAAGGTAGGAGGGGTATAACTCCACACAATTCCCAAAACCCAATCTCCATAACCCACCCCCTCCCATGATAGCTTTCCCATTCTCTAGCCCTCTGGGAGCATGGACCCAGGGTCATTAAGGGTTGCAGAAGGTAGAAGGTCTGGCTTCTGTAATTGCTTCCCCTCTGAACTTGGGCGTTGACTGGTCGGTCCATACTCCCAGTCTGCCTCTCTCTTTCCCTAGTAGGGTGTGTCTCTGGGGAAGCTGAGCTCCAGGACACATTGGTAGGATCTTTAATCCAGGGAAGCCTGGCCAGCATCCTGGTGGCATCTGGAACCTGGTGATTGAAAAGAGAGTTAACATACGAGGCCAAACAAATTGTTGATCAATCATGGGCCCAAAGCTTGGAATAGTGGAGAGGAAGTGTTAGGGAGGTACTCACTGCAAACTCTAGTGTACTACTGCTTTCAGGCATATATTTTGCACTAGTTTATGGATACGTGTGAACATAAGCTCTCTCTCACAGAAACTGGTGTATATCTAGGTTATGGGACTTTGTTAGAAAGTGAACCACCTGAGATGAAATTAGAGTGTACTATAAAAGGAAAGGTCTCACCCGAGTAAGGAAGCTGAAGGGTTGTCATTCCACACGTGAAGTCTCTGGACACAGTCTGAGGTGAAGCATGTTGAGGTGGCAATCTTTGCGTTGGTTAGGTTGTGATCGGCGGATGCAATATTATTTGGTATGGATTGGGAGGCGCATATGGGAAAGTGGGCCCTATCCAAGGGTTCCAGGACTGGGGAAGTAGGGGCTCTATAGTGGAAATGTGAGGTTCCTGCTGTCTTAGGGTTCAAAAAGACAATCGATAGTTAATGTTATCATCACATTATTTGGTAATTGGGTTAACTTTGAAAAGTCCTTTTGTTATGGTTTGCTGTACAGTATCCAGTATCTTGTATATAGCTGTGCTATTGGATGCTTCTAATCTACTTGGTCTAGGCTTTTGAGAGAGTCCGCATATCAAATACACAGCCTATATATTAAAAAGATTCAGTCTGTGTTTTGAGAAACTTTGAGACATACAGTTGATTTTCCCCCTCTCATATTAATTAACTACTGATTTATATGTCTACATTTTGCTAGGAGTGTACATAAACACCATTCCCACCACCAAAAGACTGTGACCCATCCCTCCCACCCATTCCCCCCCCCCACTGGCCCAGGAAGCTGCATGTCTACCCCTCACCACTAGGTTTTTACTTTGGTGCCCTACTTACAATTTGATCAGGTCCTGCTTTTAGTTTCCCTTTCAGATTTTCTTAGTCAACTTCTGTTGATGAGTGGGATCATACCATACTCATCTTTATCTTTTTGACTTAGTTCACTTAACATAATTCCTTCTATCTCTGTCCAAGATGGGTCAGAGAAGGTGGGTTCATTGTTCTTGATAGCTGTATAGTATTCCATTGTGTATATATACCACGGATTTCTCAGCCACTCATCTGTTGTTAGGCACCTGAGTTGCTTCCAGGTTTTAGCTATTATGAATTGTGCTGCTATGAACATAGGAGTACACACCTCTTTTTGGTTGGGTGTTATGGAGTCCTTGGGGTATAACCTCAGGAGAGGAATTACTGGATCATATGGAAGGTCCATGTCTAGCCATCTGAGAGTTTTCCAGACTGCTCTCCACAGAGGCTGTACCAATTTACATTCCCACCAGCAATGTAAAAGGGTTCTTCTGTCCCCAAATCCTCTCCAGCATTTGTTGCTGCTGTCCTTTTTGATGTATGTCATTCTTACAGGAGTGAGGTGGTATCTTAGTGTTGTCTTAATTTGCATTTCTCTGACAATCAGTGACCTAGAGAAGTTTTTCATATATTTGTTAGCCTTTTGGATCTCCTCTGAGGTGAATGTTTTGTTCATATCCTCTGCCCATTTTTGGATGGGGTCATTTGCTTTTTTGGTGCTAAGTTTGCTGAGCTCTTTATATATTTTGGTGATTAGTTTCTTGTCTGATGTACGGCATGTGAAAATCTTCTCCCATTCTGTGAGGGGTCTCTCTGTTTGTTTAATAGTTTCTTTAGATGTGCAGAAGCTTTTCAATTTGATGTAGTCCCACTGGTTTTTTTTTATGCTTTAGTCTTCCTTGCAATTGGGTTTGATTCATCAAGGATGTCCTTGAGGTATAGGTGGGAAAGTGTTTTACCAATGTTTTTCTCTAAGTATTTGATTGTTTCTGGTCTGACATCTAGGTCTTTGATCCATTTGGAGTTGATTTTTGTTTCTGGTGAGATAAAGTGGTTCAATTTCATTCTTATGCATGTTACAACCCAGTTTTCCCAGCACCATTTATTGAAGAGAGCCTCCTTTTTCCATTTAATCCTTTGGGCCTCCTTATCAAAGATTAGATGTCCGTAGGTGTGGGGATTTATTTCTGGGCTTTCAATTCTGTTCCACTGGTCTGTGTGCCTATTTTTGTTCCAGTACCATGCTGTTTTGATGATAATATAGTTTGAGATCTGGGAGTGTGATGCCTCCATTTCTGTTTCTTTTCTTCAAGATGGTTTTGGCAATTCTAGGTGTTTTCAGGTTCAAGATAAATGACTGTAGTGTTTGTTCTATTCTCTTAAAGAAGCTTAGTGGAACTTTGATGGGCATTGCATTAAATTTGTATATGGCTCTGGGGAGAATATTCATTTTGATGATACTTATTCTTCCAATCCATGAGCATGGCATATCTTTCCATTTCTTGGTATCAGTTTCTGTTTCCTTGAGTAGCGACTCATAGTTTTCAGCATACAAGTCTTTCACTTCTTTGGTCAACTTTATTCCTAGGTATTTGATTGATTTTGCTGAAACAGTAAATGGGAGTGATTTCTGGATGTCTTCTTCTTCAGATTTAGTGTTCGCATAAAGAAATGCCACTGATTTATGTACATTGATTTTGTAGCCTGATACCTTGCTATATTGTCTAATAACTTCCGGTAATTTTCTGCTGGATTCTTTAGGTCTCTCTATGTATACTATCATATCATCTGCAAATAGTGAGAGCTTGACTTCTTCCCTTCCAATCTGTATTCCTTTGATTTCTTTCTCTTGCCTGATTGCTATGGCAAGAACTTCCAATACTATGTTGAAGAGTAACGGTGACAGTGGACAGCCCTGTCTAGTCCCTGATCTGAGGGGGAATGCTTTCAGCTTCTGTCCATTGAGTATGATGTTGGCTGTAGGTTTGCTATATATAGACTCCACTATCATGAGGAATTTCCCATCTATTCCCATTTTTTGTAGAGTTTTGAGCATGAATGGGTGTTGGATTTTGTCAAAAGCTTTCTCTGCATCTATTGAGATAATCATGTGGTTTTTGGCTTTGCTTTTATTGATGTGGTGAATGACATTGATTGACTTACGGATGTTGAACCAGCCTTGCATTCCTGGGATGAATCCCACTTGGTCATGATGAACAATCTTTTTGATATGTTGCTGTATCTGGTTGGCCAAGGTCTTGTTTAATATTTTGGCATCAGTGTTCATCTGAGATATTGGTCTGTAGTTTTCCTTTTTTGTTCTGTCCCTATCAGCTTTTGGTATCAGGGTGATGTTGGCTTCATAGAAGGTGGAAGGGAGTATTCCTGTTTCTTCAATCTTATGGATAGCTTCAGAAGTATGGGTACTAACTGTTTCCTGAAAGTTTTGTAGAATTCGTTTGTGAAGCCATCTGGTCCAGGACTTTTGTTGTTGGGAAGATTCTTAATAACTGTTTCAATTACTTTGTCTGTGATTGGGGCATTTAGATTTGGTAGTTCTTCTTGGTTCAGTTTTGGAAGGGCATATGTTTCTAGGAATTGTTCCATTTCTTCCAGATTCTGTAACTTGGTGGCATATAGTTCTTTATAGAAGTTTCGTAGGATTCTCTGGATTTCTGTGGTGTCAGTTGTGATATCTCCTGCATAGTTTACAATTCTATTAATGTGAGTCTTCTCTCTTTTTTGTTTGGTGAGTCTGGCTAGGGGTTTGTCAATTTTGTTTAATCTTTCAAAGAACCAACATTTGGCTTCACTGATCTTTTGTATGGTTCTTTTATTTTCGATGTTGTTTATTTCTGCTCTAACTTTAGTGATTTCTGTCCTTCTGGTTGCTTTAGGGTTCCTTTGTTCCTCTTCCTCCAAGTCCTTTAGGTGTGCAGTAAGGTCGTTCATTTGAGCTTCTTCTTGGTGTTTAATATGTGATTGTATGGCTATAAGTTTCCCTCTCAGTACTGCTTTACCTGTGTCCCAAATATTTTGATGGGTTGTGTCTTCATTTTCATTAGTTTCCAGGAACATTTGAATTTCCTGCTTGAGTGAGTCTCTGACCCAGTGGTTCTTAAGGAACATGTTGTTTAGTTTCCAAATTCTGTGTCTTTTAATAATTTCCTGTTTGTTGTTATATGTTAGTTTTACTCCACTGTGGTCTGAGAAGATACTTGGGATGATTTCAATATTCTTGAATTTATTGATGCTGTCTTTGTGGCCTAACATGTGGTCTATCCTTGAGTATGTGTTATGTGGATTTGAAAAGAAGGTTCATTCAATTCTCTTGTATCTTTATTGGTTCTCTGCTTTGTTGATCTGTCTAAGTGTAAGAGTGGGGTAATGAAGTCTCCCACTATTATTGTATTACTATTGATGTATTTTTGAAATTCTTTCAGTAGGTGATTAATGAATTTAGATGGTCCCTCATTGGGTGCATAGATGTTAATAAATGTTAAGTCTTCTTGGCTGATTGATCCTCTAATCATTATGTAATGTCCTTGCCTATCTTTTATTACTTTATTTAATTTAAAATCTATCGTGTCTGAGATGAGAATGGCTGTTCCTGCCCTTTTTTGTGGACCGTTAGCCTGTATGATAGTTTTCCATCCTTTCACTTTAACTCTGTGTTTATCTTGTTGTGACAGATGGGATTCTTGCAAGCAGCATATGGTTAGGTTATGTTTTCTGATCCATACCCCCACCCTGTGCCTTTTGATGGGTGAGTTTAAGCCATTGACATTTATTGATATTATGGATTTAAGGTATTGTAGTGCCATTGTTAAAAAAAATTGTTTGCTCTGATATATTGCAAGTATTATAGTGATGCTCTTGTTTATAAGAGGTCTTTTAGAACGTCTTTCAGGGCCGGCTTGGTGATGGTTGCCTCCTTTAACTGTTGTTTATCTAAGAAGGTTTTGATCCCTCCATCTAGTTTGAATGAAAGTCTAGCAGGATATATTATCCTTGGTTGAAACCCTTTTTCGTTCAGGGCTCGATAGATATCTTGCCACTCCCTTCTGGCTTTTAGAGTTTGAGTGGAGAAGTCTGCAGGTAATCTTACGGGTTTTCCCTTGTATGTGACTTTTTGTTTCTCTCTTGCAGCCTTTAGGATCCTTTCTTTATCCTTACTTCTTCTCATTGTGATTATGATGTGTCTTGGTGTCTTCAGGTCTGGGTTGATTCTGTTTGGTACTCTCTGGGCCTCTTGAATCTTGATGTCCTTCTGTTATTCAGGTCTGGAAGTTTTCTTCTATTATTTCCTCTAGAATGTTTGCTTCCCCTTCCTCTCTTTTTTCCTCTGGCAGGCCAATTATATGAATGTTACTTCTTTTGAGATCATCCCATATGTCTCTGTTGTTGTTTTCAGTGTCTCTCAATCTCTTTT
This sequence comes from Erinaceus europaeus, assembly GCF_950295315.1. Lineage (NCBI taxonomy): Eukaryota > Metazoa > Chordata > Mammalia > Eulipotyphla > Erinaceidae > Erinaceus > Erinaceus europaeus. The sequence goes on along the minus strand of NC_080164.1, from coordinate 77,963,270 downwards.
TGATCTCTTTCACCTTTTTCTTCATTTTCTCTAACTCATCCTCTGTCTGACTATTTCTGTTTTCTACTTCTGTTAGTCTGCTTTCCCTTACCTCAGCTTCTTTCTTCATTACAGCTATTTCAGCTTTCAGTTCTCTAATTGCCTCAAGATAATCAGTATTTTCCTTGGGGGTCTCAACTGTTGTTTCCCTAATACTGCCATTCCTTTCCTCCAATGTTGTTTTCATTTCTGTGTTTAATAAGTTTATTATTGCTTGCATACTTTCTTATCTATGGTTACTTCTGGCTGATTAGTAGTTTCTTCTGGGCTCTTGTTTTTATTCATTGGAGTAGCAGATTTATTTGTTTTTGATCTTCCCATTTTTTTGATTCATGTGTTTCTTTTTTTTATGCTCTGTTGTTCCTCAGTTGTTGTGTCTTGAGTACAAGTAACCCTGTACTAAATACCTTTATGACAATTGCACTCACCAACCTCAGGAATTACAGTAGCAACTGAAGCAAGTATTGAAGTAGTTTAATCATTACCAGTTAGCTAAACAATTTCTCCATTCTGTGAAAAAATTGTAACCAAATCCCAGTGAAGAAAGAGAAAAGAAAGAAAAGATAGCAAGAATAGACAGTTATGCAAATCTACTATCCACTGTATATTCTAGGGGTAACAAGAGGGCAAAGGGAACTAGAGCAGAGATACACACATAGAGAGTCCACTCTGAGTCAGATTTCTTCCCCAAAATAATTCATAAATTCAGACAGGCAAAGAACAAGGAAGAAGTGTATGACAAGATTTAAAAAAAAACAGAGAGATGGAGAGACAAGAGAGATAAAAGGGAAAAGAGAAGAAAAAGAGCTATAATTAAAGAGCAGTGAGAGGAAATTCCCAAATGTGTATCAGTGAATTCAAAAAAGCACACTGTTTGTTGGTGTGGGGGCTGGGGGCTGTGACTTTGGAAGCCGCAGGATTAAGGAAGAAGGGATGACAAGAATGAGAAAAAGAAAAAAAAAAAGAAAAAAAGAGAGAGAAAAAAAGATAAGAAAAAGAACAGTCATAAAAGGGCAGTGTAAGGAAAGGTTTTTTAAATATATTTATTTTTAATTATTTAATTAGCTATGCGGGGTGAGTTGTGGGGTGTTGGCTACTTAGAAAGAAAAAAGGCCAGAGGTTTCAGAAGGGTATAGACTTAGAATTAATGATACTCCTTGGTGGGACAGGAATTTGGTAAAGAAAAGGACTGGTTATGGGCGTCGGGGGCGGGAAGGAGGTATGCTTGAAAATTAAAGGAAGAAAAAAATTTTCTTTTCCTTTTTTTTCCCCTTTTTTCCCTACTCTAATTCTTAACCCAAATTAAGTTATGGTCACCTCCTTGGTGTCCCTGCTAGGACCCCTTATTGGCTGGCCTGCTAAAGGCAGAAAATCCTACCGTTTCCAGGAGATGTGGTCAGAGCTCAGCCACCGGCAGCTTCTCAGTCCGCCATCTTCCGGGAAGCTCCCCGCCCCCAAAGCTTTTTTAAAGGATTTCTCAAAGATGAAAACTAGCTCCAAGTCCTTTTGATCCAATGAGAGTTGTACTCAAGGATGTCCTTGGATCCGCCCTCAGGGTCGCAGTGGTCCCTGGAGACTCCCAAGAGAAAGCCCCTGAGCTACAGTGCTCCCTCCCGGTCCTCTGCTTGCCGACCAGCAGTGCTCTGCAACCGGCAGAAGAGCTGCCTTCCCGGGCCGAGGACAATGCTGGGCGCACCCGCCTTGCCCGACTCCACCTGGGAAGTCTGTAGCAGCCCGCCAGCTAGTCTGCGCCACCTCTACTCTAATTCTTGACCCAAATTAATTTATAGTCACCTCCTTGGTGTCACCTCTAGGACCCCTTATTGACTGACCTGCTAAAGGCAGAAAATCCTACCGTTTCCAGAAGATGTGATCAGAGCTCAAGCGTAGCAGCTTCTCAGTCCTCCATCTTCCCCAGAAATCAAATTGTTTTCTTTTTGATGAGTTGAAGTTTGCTTTTATTTTCACAATATGTTCATTAATAGCTATTTCTTGATAATAAAATCTATTAACATAATTCCAGGAATGATGTTCATGCCAAAAGATGCCATTATCAATTTAAATATATACATGTAATTAAATAAATACCATTTCTTTTTCCAATAATTTCAGACATGAGTATTTTTACATTATGTACAATAGCAATACTGGCAATATATTCCTAGTTTCCTTACTCATTTAATCTTAAACTGTTTTTTAAAAAAAATCACTCTAGTACTGGATTGTGGTACACCTGGTTGAGGACACATTTTACAACATACAAGGATCCGGATTCAAACCTCCAATCCCTACATGAAAAGGAAAAGCTTTGTGAGTGGCAAAGCAGTGTTGCAGGTGTCTGTCTCTCTTCCTTATCTCCCATTCCCCCTCAATGTCTGGCTGTCTTTGTCCAATATAAAGATAGCATATTTTAAAAACACTCTCAAACAGGGTTGCTTTGTGTCAAAGTTTTCATTCATTCTTTTGTGTGTAACTGTTTTTGTTTGTTTTATCTTTTCCTTGTTTTAGAAATTGAAAACCAATGCCAGACAAGTAAGTCACCAGAAAGAGTTCCTAATTGTCCATGTACATGATCTCGAGTTCCAGCACCACACAGAGACCCCATGGCACTGGGAACAGCTCTGACATTGCAGTGTTCCTCACACTCTCTTTTTCCATGTCTCTCTGACTCTGTGTATATCTCTCTTTCTTTCTTATCTACATGAAAAAAGCATCCCAGAATTGGTGGAATCACATATATGTGAGGCCGCAGCACATCAACAATGGGACTGAAAGCCATTCTGTGGCATTTGCAGTATTATTGCAGTGTAAATATTTCTACAAAACCAGAACATGTGAGGGAATTCACAAAAGAGATCTTATCATCTTAAATCAACACCATTCTCTCACACAAAGTAAAGCTATTATAGTCATCAAGATTAAATACATTCCATCAAGTGCTCAGAATCTAGTCACATTTAGCATTTCATCTATATAGATGATGAGCTTTCTGGCATTTACTTCCTCACAGAGAAATTCATGTGTCTTTTATCATCTTCATGTTCAGTAATGCTATCTGCTAAAATGTGAAGTATGCTTAGTGATCTACAGTACAGCCATAATTCTTAGTATTTTTTTATTTCTTTCACTAAATTAAATTAACTTTTGATTCCCTGACCTCTTTTTTAACTGTCTTCTGTCTAACTTACAATTATCTTTTTATCATAAAAATCAGTCATTTAATTATTTTAAGTATCTAGTTGTGCATGTTTTTTTAAAAAATTTTGATGAGGGTGATAATGAATATTCTAGTATGCACACTCTTGAATACTCCTGAAATGAAAACTAAGGTCTATTAATAACCATGAGAAACACAGGGCAACAAAATTCCTGGCTCCAGATAGATGCTCAAATATCAATTAAAATGTTAAGGAAGGTCATTGTTATGAACAGTGTTTACATACAAGTAATAAAAACTGATGAATTGTGACGTAAACAAATGGGAGTTAATGATTTTCCCATAAAAAGTCTGGGAGTAGGCAGCACTGTGGAAGTTTCTGTGACTCGTATTGCTCTCCCAGGTTTAGGTCCTCACTCTTTGTCCTCTCTACCCTCTTCATCCTCATTGTGATTGCTTGTATGTTTAATTTTTCATGAATGTCCCTTCACCTAAGATTTCCAAAATGAACATAAACCAATGAGACTACATCAAATTGAAAAGACTGTCACAGACTATCAGAAAGAAATGATAATGAAAGTAAAACCCAATCAGCCCCCACACCTAAAGTCATCTAATTTTTGGAAAGGGAGCCAAAAAAAATTAAATGGAGAAAGGAGAGTCTCTTCAACAAATGCAGTTGGGGAAAATTGGGGTGAGACATGCAGAAGAACAAACTGAAACACTACATCTCACTAGAAACAAGATTAACTCCAAATGGATCAAGGACTTGGATGTTAGACCACAAACTACCAAGTACTTAGAGGAAAATATTGGCCATATTCTTTTTGATCTAAATTTTGCAGATATCTTTAATGATACAAATCTAATTGCAAGGAATACAAAATCAAAAACCCATGGTACTACATAAAATTGAAAGGCTTCTGCACAAAAGAAGAAACCACCACCCAAACAAAGAGACTCAACGAATAGGAGATCTTCACATGCTATACATCAGACAAAAGGCTCATTACCAAAATATACAGTTCACCAAATTTAGGCATATATATGCCATTAAAATGAGGAGGGGAATTGAACAGAATATTCACCAAATAAGATATTCAAAAGACCGTCAGACATAGGAAAAAAATGTTCCAAGGCATTTATTGCCATAGAAATGCAAATAGAAACAAGAGTGAGATACCACTTCACTCCTATGAGAATGTTACACATCAGAAAGGATAGTATTAACAAATGTTGGAGAGGTTGTGGGGACAAAGGAACTCCCCTGCCCAGCTGATGGGAATGTCAACTGGTCCAACCCCTGTGGAGAGCAGTCTGGAGAACTCTCAGAAGGCTAGAAGTGGACCTACCCTATGACCCTGCAATTCCTCCCATGGGGATATATCCCAAGGAATAAAACACACCCATCCAAAAAGATATGTATATGCCTATGCTCATAGCAGCTCAATTTGTAATAGACAAAACTTGGAGGCAACCCAGCGCAACAACAGATGAGTGGCTGAACAAGTTGTGATATATATATATATATTTGTGGTATATATATTCCATTTTATATATAATACATATATATATAATGGAATCTAATCAGCTATTAAAATTTGCGAATTCATCTTCTTCACCTCATCTTGGATGGAGCTTGAAGGAATCATATTAAGTGAGATAAGCCAGAAATAGAAGGATGAATATGAAATGATCTCACTCCTGGACAGAAGATGACAAATATTAATTAATAGAAAGGGGAAATACAAAGCAGAACTTGGACTGGAATTGGTGCATTGAACCAACTTTTTGGTGGTGGATGGGGGAGGAGATATTTTCAGGTCCTGGTGAAAAGGATGGTGAAAGGAGACCTAGGTTGGGGGTGAGAATGTTCTACAGAAAATGGAGAAAATATACACACGTACCAATACCTGCATTAACTATAAACTATTAGTCTCCCTAATAAAAATTTAAAAATTAACACAAGATTTACAAATTCCTGCCACAAATACAGACCTCATGGTATTTCCAGTCAGTTTGATGAGTATATATATAACTAGAGAGAAAAAATAATCTCCAGAAACTTCCAGAAAATGTTATCTGGAAGGGTCTGCAAAAGAGGATGAGAATGTCTGACATATATTACGCCATGACTCAGAACTTGCAACAAAGGATCTATAAAAGATTACTTAAGATTCAAGCTTGATCATAAGAGTATGTGGTTCACACATTTATTCTCTTGAAAAAGTGAATGAGAAGTTTGGTTCTGCCCATTTGGTCATCTGTATTTTATTAGTTTATTATCAATATTAACTGCATAAATTCTAAGACTGTTATTAGTATAACAGTTTGATAAGTGGAATAACTAGTGGGTGAAATCTGCATAGGATGTTACCATTGATAAGGGAAATATCCTCTAAGTAGATCATTTAAGGTCTTTCCTCAGTAGCATTCTTTCAGGAATCTCAGAAGATTTTATGGCTGCAATGACCAGCAAATTATGCATCACCTCATTCACATCAGACAACAGCTGGTGGTGGCCAGTAACTTTAGTGCCCAGAGCTGTGGTTCCACTAATACCTATTCATTCTTGAGGAGTTATATAGCTCTTTGCTGGGCATGCAGAATAATTAGGCCTCTAGTTATACAAGCATGTGGCCAGTAAAGGCCTGATATGCTGAGATATCTTTCTTGGTTTTTCATCCACAGTATAATGAGAAATGGAAAAGACAGTAAGAAGATTAAAACAGTCTTGTCTTCTACAAAACTGAAATATTAATGTTTGTGTGTTAATATGAAGAGTAGAACATAGTAAGTACTGGTTGCTAAATTACTGTATTTTATCTATTTTATTAATACATACTTAAAACAACATCAGGGCCAGGCAGTGGTGTACCTGTTTAAGTGCACAGTTTACCATGGAGAAGGATCCTGATTTGAGCCCTTAGTCCCTACCTGCAGGGGAATATTTTGCTAGAAGTGAAGCAAATGCTGTTGGTGTCTCTCTGTCTCTCTCTCCTTTGCCCCTCCGCTCTCAATTTTTCTCTTTCCTATCAAAAAAAAAAGAAAAAGAAAAAGAAAAAGAGGGGAGTCAGGCGGTAGCGCAGCGGGTTAAGCACACGTAGTGCAAAGTGCAAGGAGTGGCATAAGGGTTCTGGTTCCAGCCCCTGGCTCCCCACCTTCAGGGGGTTCACTTCACAGGTGGTGAAGCAGGTCTTTAGGTGTCTATCTTTCTCTCCCCCTCTCTGTCTTCCCCTCCTCTCTCCATTTCTCTCTGTCCTATCCAACAACAATGGCATCAACAACAACAACAATAATAACTACAACAATAAAACAACAAAGTCAACAAAAGGGAATAAATATTTTTTAAAAAAAGAAAAAGAGATGGCTTCCAGGGATGGTTTCATCATACAGGAACCAAGCCCCAGAAGTAAACCTGGTAACAGTAAATAAATAAATAAATAAATAAATAAATGCTATTAGCATTTTCAATTGAATGTATATGTTTGAGACAGTAAACTGTGCATAGGAAATAGCTAGTTTCCATGAAAATGAGATAAAACATAAAAAATGAAGAGGGGTTTAGCAAATATATCACATTATTTCTGCCTGGCTTTCATCAAACACAATAAGTCTTTTTTCTTCTGGCACTTGTATTATTCATGTTTCATTCAGCACAGATAAACCAAGTCACTGGACATTAGATAATAGCTATAATTTTAAATCATCTCACAGTTTACAACCTCAAGGGGTAATGTTAAGATAAAATCAAATTAATACATGTTTTTTTAAATAATAAAGTATCTCACTCCTGTCTTTGTCTATTACTGGATACAAAGTACACATATATTCTGGTAATATGCAGACATCTAAAATGTAATCTGACAGGGACTTATGTCTATTATTGTGGAATTCAAGGTTAGACAAATAATTAAATAATTTGAGCAATTTCTACATCTTATGCCATGGGAATGCAATATGATTATTTTTTGACACTGAGTGACCTAATTTAGAATCACTGTAACTAATACATTAGCTTAATACTTCAAAATTACACTGCTGAATTGCTCACTGATGTTAGCTTTTTCATCACCACTCTTCCATAAAAGTTGCATTTTTAAAGAATTAAGGTTTTTTTATAAAATGAACTGCATATACAATGTCAGCTTGCCAATGAGAAGTGAATGACCTTGTCTACTTGAGGATATGATTATCTTTTCAAAGCACAAATAGTAAATCAATTAACAATGAAGTAAATATGCTTTTCATCATTGTGCTCTCATGAAAAATGCTTTTCTAAGAAAAACTGAGACTGTAATCAATGAGGAAACAAATTCATAACCCCACGCATCAACGATTAGCCCATCAATGAGTAGCCCATGAATGATTTCACAGTGTCAGAATCTAGCCTCTTAGAACAATACGGTTCTAGATCTGTGTGTGTGTGTGTGTGTGTGTGTTTTCAGCCTATTAGTGTGTACATGTGCACACCTGCATGCTATAAAGACTACATCTGTCTTTTGTTTTTTTTTCTATCTGTGTGAATATACATTTCTAAAAGTTATTGTAATGGATGTGTGTTATAGTTCTTATATAGCTCATTTTATGTTTATTTGCAAAATCAAACTTTACACTATTTTGATTAATGTCTCTAAATTGTAGATTAGGAATATATATTTTATACTAGCCTCCCACTAATGATCTTTTTTTTTACATTATAGGTAATTCTTTTGTTTTTCTACATTTCATTTGGAAAACAAAAAAAAGTATATGATGTATGCTATAATTTGCATATAATGAAATTTAAATGTGGTTAGATATTACCCATGAAGCTAATGACTTTAAGTTAACTTTTAGGTCTTGGAACCATTCATTTCAAGAGCTGATGACATATATTACAGTTAGTAACATATAGACCACATTAATTTAATAAATAAATGAATGAATAGAATTACCCTTTTTCTAATTGCCTGCTTATATCCAAGGCCCAGTTTTTCTGTTGTTATATTCATTATTTTACTTTTCTTTATAAAATAATGTATATATACTTACAACTTATTTTGTTTGTGTAATAGACTTTTTCACAGACTACATGAGTTGCTTTATTGCTTACTAAATTTAATTCTAAATGGGAAACATTTTTAGCAAGTTCAAATGTACTAAAGAATAAATTAATAAAATTATATAAACATTTGTGTGATTTTAACTTAATAAGATGCCTACTCAATGTGGTACAAAACAATAAAAGAAAATGATGCTTTATACTAGATTATATAAATATTACCTGAGACTGGGTGATGGTGCATCAGGTTAAGCACACATAGAATGAAGCACAGGTAATTTTCATGCTTTTACTGAAGTTATTAATAGGAGATGTAACTCTTCTTAATACCTGTCCCCTCCACACACACACACACAAAAAAACTACATTGAATGACTTATATCGTTCCTAAGGAGAACAACAAGAAAAGTACAACTAGCCCACAACTTCCTTAATTGGTTTGCAAACCTCTTACTTACAGGGAGTAGAGAGTACCATATTCATTAACACAGCACTCCTGTTTCCATTCTTTTGCTGCTAGAAATATAAAACTGACTTGCTCTTTTTTGCCATTGCTATTAATAAGTAATACTTAAAAAATAATATTCAGGAATCATAAAAAAACTGAGGTACGTGTTAGTATTACTAAGATAATTAGTAAATGCTAAAAGAAATGTACAACAATCTAACCTAACAAGACCACTAATTATTCAAACCGTTTGCAATTGAAGAATTAAGATAGATCTACCAGATTAAAAAAAAAGTCAAGTTTTTACCTGAGTAAAGGGAAATATTTAATGATCCTTAATAATTAAGAAGTACCAAAGTAAAAATCTCTGGGTTGAGGATGAGGGCCGATGTTCAGCTTCATGGGGGGTGAGGGGATGGGGGTGGATGGGACACTGGCTTTTGGTGGTGGGAATGGTGTTTGGTGTTTATGTACACTCTTATTAACTTGTAGTAATATAAATCACTACTTAATTAATATGAGAAGGCAAAAATTGATTGAATGCCTCAAACTTTCTAATGCACATAGGCTCAGTCTTTGAAATGCTGACTCTCCTAAAAGCTTTGACCAGGGAAAATAGAAGCAACCAGTGGCATTACTCTATAAGAAGAAGCTGTATATAAATAATGTCAAATGACATATAATATGGTGATGTTGTGTATGATACAGCAAATCATAACAATGGGATTTTCAGAGTTAACACAACTGAGAATTAATTTGATTATAGCAATAACTATCTGTTGCCTTCTTAAACCCTAAGAGAGCAGGAACTTCCTGCTTCCTCTATAGAGCCTATATTCCCCCCAGTCCTGGAACCTCTAGGGTGTTGCTCACTTTCCTGCATGCCTCTCTCAATTCATACCAAAGTGATATTGCATCTCCAGATCCCAACCTAATCAGTGCAAGGAGTACCACCTTGGCATGCTTCACTTCAGACTCTGTCCAGAGACATTAGGCATGGAATATCAGCACTTCAGCCTCATTACTTGGGAGAGACTTTTCCTTTCTCATAGGATTCTCTAATTCCATAACGGACAGTCCACTTCCTAACAAAGTCGCAAAACCTAGATACAGACTAGGTCCCATGAGATAGGGCATGTGTTCATATGTATCCATAAATTAGGGCAAAATATATACCTGAAAGCAAAAGTGCACAATAGTCTGCAGTGAGTCAATATATGCAGCAAATAAGTAGAAAGACCTAAAAAGACACCATAAAGTTCCTAATGAAATAGTGTCTACTAACTTAGATACCCTCTTCAGCTACTTTCTGTTATACTTCCCTCAATCACTCTAAGGCTAACCTTATCAAAGTAAAGACTACAAAAGCTCAATAGGGCAGGAGACTGGCATATTTTCAGGATGACTCTCTAGTCACTGTCAGGCAACCCCATCATCTGGGGTCCTAGCTGGGGAGTCCTGAGATTCTCAGACACACATGATGGGCCTAGACCTCGAATAAATAAATCCTTCTTCTATTGTTACTGGTCATCTCTATCTGGAACAACACAATAGACCCCTTTGTGGGCCACTATAGGATCTTGCCCTCAATGTGGATCAACAACAAAGGTAGAGAATGTTCCATCCTCTGAAGGGAGGCTGGACAACATACTCTATCTTCCAACTGAGGAAGATGGGTCCTGAAACTGAGGCACCTTGAAACATTCCTATTCATGACCAGAGAATGTGAGCTCAGATATACAGGGATGCAGAGGTCACATAGCCTCCTAAGTTGAATATGGGCCCCCGATCACATCAGATTGATGGGATTTACAGTCAACAATATTTATACACCTTTCCCATATTTGGGAGCTACTCTCTTCCCTGATCCAGCTTTCTGGTCTTTTTTCCAGCCTTGACATTATCTCCACACACAATAACTTGGATCCACCATATCAGATGTCAGGCCTAGGGGGAAAAAAAAAAAAACTAGTATAGTCATGAGCCCTTTGGAATATAACTAAAATAGGCCTACTTACTATCTACAAAATGGAGATGTCCCCAACTCATTATCTGAACTATTCCAGCCTTTAGGTTCATGATTAGTCAACAACTTGTTTGGCTTTATATGTTAACTTTTTTTTTTCAGCCACCAGGTTGCAGATTCTAAGATGAGGCCAACCAGACTTCGCTGGGCAGATGACCTCATCAGTGTGTCCTGGAACCTTGTTTCCCCAGAGGCCTGCGCCACAACTGAAAGAGAGAGACAGCCTGGGAGTATGGATTGACCTGCCAATGCCCATGTTCAGCAGGGAAGCAATTACAGAAGCCAGACCTTCCACCTTCTGCACTCCATACTGACCCTGGGTTCATACTCCTAGAGGGATAAGGATAGGAAAGCTATCAGGGGAGGGGATGGGATACTGGGATATGGAGTTCCGGTGGTGGGAATTTTGTGGAGTTGTACCCCTCTTATCCTATGGTTTTTGTCAGTGTTTCCTTTTTATAAATAAAAATTAAATAGCTCTCTGCCTATCTGGAAACTTTAACATGTAAGCAAGTCTTTCTCTGTCTCTCTCTCTCTCTCTTTCTCTCTCTCTCTCTTTCTGCCCATGCATATTTTAGCATGTGTGTTCTCACCTTTCTTGAATAAAGATTAAAATTCCTGAAAATCATGCTTTTCTCTTCAATTCTTTACTGAGTTTAAGTATGACCAATCAGGGAGTCACGCTTTACCTCAGCGGGTTAAGCACACTTGGAGCAAAGCACAAGGACCAGCATGAGGATCCCAGTTGGAGCCCTGGGCTCCCCACCTGCAGGGAGTCGCTTCAAAGGTGGTGAAGCAGGTCTGTAGGTGTCTATCTTTCTCTTCCCCTCTTTGTCTTCCCTTCCTCTCTCTATTTCTCTCTGTCCTATCCAACAACGATGACATCAACAACATCCACAATAACTATAACAATAAAACAACAAAGGGAATAAATAAATAAGAAGCATATCAACTACAGGTGACTGAAAATAGACTATTCAGCCATGAATAATTTGTTCTGTACACATTAATTATTGTTTTCTTTTTTATTCTTTTTTATATTTATTTATTCCTTTTTGTAGCCTTTGATGTTTCATTTTTGTAGTTATTGTTGTTGTTGTTATTGATGTCATCATTGTTGGATAGGACAGAGAGAAATGGAGAGAGGAGGGGAAGATGGAGAGGGGGAGAGAAAGACACCTTCAGACCTGCTTCACCACCTGTGAAGCAACTCCCCTGCAGGTGGAGAGCTGGGGGTTTGACCCAGGATCCTTAAGCCTGTCCTTGTGTTTCGCGCCACGTGAGCTTAACCGGCTGCACTACTGCCCTATTCTCCATTGTTCTCTTTTCTTTCTCTTAGTGTTACATATTCAAAACTCCACTACCACACACTTTCAACCCCTTCCATGGTTCCATCCCCTTCCAGACTGTCTTTTCCATTATTGTCTTTCTAGTGGATGGCTCTTTAGTTTCTTTGAGCTCCCAGCATACATGACGGTGGCAGTTTTCTATCCTTTCCAATCTCAGTCATCTCTGCTTTGTCCTCATTCTTGCCATCTTACTTATTATATCACCTTTGCTGCCAATTTCATATACTAAACTCATGTTCAAAATAATAAAACATAAATTAACCCCTTATCTACTAGAAGATATGTAGAAATTAAAACTTGTAGGAGGCTCCATGAGACTTAAATATTCTATCATCTATCTGTAGAATAGCAGATCTCAATTTTGGTTGTACACCAGAGTCACCTGATAAACTGTCAAACAAGAATATCCAGTGCCCTCCCTAGAAAAGTATATCAGAATAAATGAAGGACAGTTATTGTGTGGAAAGGCATTACATTTTCATTTCCTCATAAAATTGATAATTTTAAAGGTTGTAATTTTGGGGTTTGAGTTTAGAAAATACTACAGATTGAAGTGACACAAAATAAATGCAAAGGCTATTTCTCTATTAAAAATGGGGGAGGGATGTGTTAGAAAGAATATATTAAAGCATGTGGTCGGGTATTTAGATACTGAAATGTCTTTAAGAAAACAAGACTTTGTTTTGGACTATACACTCTCAGCAACTCTGATACTACAGTTGGGTATCTAAATTAATCTTATACTGGAGGTAAATGCAACAAGGCAGGACTAAAGGGGTGTTGATGAGAAGCTGTGGATAATGTTTGTGGGTTGGTCAGTATTTTTGTTTGTTTGTTCTTATCTGTGATCATACATTTATGATTGTAGAAAATCTGGTTTAGTACCTGTGTTCTGTGAAACTGTCTGGAGTGAACAGAAAACACACTCTAACCTAATAATGAGTCTCAGGACAGATTCTACTGTCAAGGAGACATCACTGATAATCTTGCTCAACCTCACTCCTTCAATTTTCATCTTTTACCAGGTCCTTTACTACTGACACCACTCCTACAGAGAATAACCCTTCCTAAGATCTTCACATGACTATCATCCACATAACTACAATCCACCTAGTGTCATATACCACTCTGCAAGGACATCTTCATGACCACTTTAACTATAGTACTCTCTTCTCCAACCAGTTCTGTCTACAGCTTATCATCTACATGGTTTTTAATTTGGAATGCAACTTTTAAAGGAATTTTTGCTTATCTCTTTTTATTTATTTATTCATTATTGGATAGAGACAGTGAGAAACTGAAAAGTGAGGGAGAGAGTGGTGGGGAGCATCTTGAAGCACTGCTTCACTGCCCATGAAGCTTTTCTCCTGCAGGTGGGGACCAAAGACTTGAACTTGGGTCCTTGTCTTTGTGCACTATAATATGTGTGCTAACCCAGGTGTGCCACCATCTGGCCCCAGAATTTTTTAATTTTAGATAAAAAATGTATTTATTTAAGGTGAACAGTATAAATTATATTCATATCCATAAAAATTATTTCAAACTAATTGTCATGTCTGTCTCTCATGTAGTTACTATTTGTGTATGTTGATGATACCTAAAATCTACACTCATAATATTTCCAGTATTCAATACAATACTATTACAGTCATATTATTAAAATAGATTGATAGACTTAGTCATCCTACATAACTATATCTCCCCAAACAGCCCATACTGGTGGTAGGTGAAGTGTGGTGCTATATCTCTAGAATGTTATAATCTTAGAAATCTTTACTAAACTGAAAATAAAATAACATTTTTTAAAAAGCAAAGCAAAGGTTAATATAGGTTGTAACTCCAATAGTCTATCACAGAAGATTTGGGGATTCCAAAGTGGGAAGGTGCCGGGCTTAGCCTGAGGGTGTTTCTTCCCAGCCACGTGTTCTCTGGGTTGGAGAGAATTAGACCAGAGCCAATTTAGGCTGTTGCTTACTCAGCGCAACAGGAGAGGAACCAGGAACTCTTGTGGCTGAGTAGGAACATAATGCAATGCTAGCTTTATTGATCTGCATTTATATCTTCCTAGGCAGAAGTGGTAAGCTGGAAAAAGGAACTGGGTAGGAGAGTGGGTGAAGAGAAGGAAAAGAGAGCAAATTCCATCTAACCAGTGGGGATTAAACCAATGCCCTGCAGGTTTAATCCCTGCAATGACGATTATGTAAATAGATGATTATGTAAATAGACCACAGCACTAAGCAATGCAGGGGGCCTGGCATAATAACCAACAGGAAGGGAGGAACACTATGGAGATTTAAGTTACTGTGGTGGTGAGTGAGATGTGCTGCACTAACTCCTATTTGGGAGAAATGTAGAAATAAATTTATCTTTATCACAACAGCAATCCTGGAACTCAATATTCTTTCAGAACAGTGATGATGATGTTGAAAAAGTGGTTTGTTAACATTGATATAGATTATCTGCTAATGTAATAGACTTCCTCTGATATTCTTCTTCTAGCGTTTGCCCTTCTTCCGTAGCCAGTCAACAGCATCAGGTTGAGCCTGATGTAAAGTTTCCAGACCTCCTTTGAATCTGGAGAGGTGGCAGTCATTGACTATGTGGGTCATAGTCTGTCTGTAGCCACAGGGGCAGGTCGGGTCGTCTCTGGCTCCCCAGCGATGGAACATAGCGGCGCACCGGCCATGGCCTGTTCGATAGCGATTGAGGAGGGCCCAATCATAATGTGCTAGGTCAAAGCCAGGTTGACTCTTGCAGGGGTCTGTGATGGGGTGTTTGTTCTTTACCTCAGCTAACTGCCAACTCTGTTTCCAAGAGACTGGAACAGAGAAGTTCAGTGTAGGCGTAGGGGACCAGATTGGGTGACGAGACGTCAAGCGTTGGACAGGGTGGGAGAAGATATCCACGTATATTGGCAGGTCCGGTCGAGCATAGACATGGGAAATGAACTTAGATGATGCTGCATCCCAACGAATATGTGGCGGGGCGATGTTGCTAAGGACTGGCAGCCATGGAACCGGGGTGGAATGGATGGTTCCAGAAATTATCCTCATGGAGGAATATAATTTGGAATTGACCAAGTGGACATGGGGGCTACAGAACCATACTGGGGCACAGTATCCTGCAGTGGAATAGCATAATGCCAGAGATGATGATCTTAGTGTGGAAGCGCTTGCGCCCCATGAGGAGCTGGCCAGTCTTGCAATAATGTTATTCCTTGCGCCCACCTTTGCTGCAGTTTTTATGAGATGTTCGTGAAATGACAGAGTGCGATCGAGAGTAACGCCAAGATAGACTGGCTGGGCTTCATGCCGGATTCTCGTATCGCCAAGCTACACATTAAGCTCACGCGAGGCCGAGGCATGGTGTAGATGGAAAATAGATGATACCATTTTTGCAGTGCTAGGGATTAGTCGCCATTTTTTACAGTAATCAGATATCAGAGACATGTCTTTCGTGAGTGATTCCTCGAGGATGTCGAACTTTGATGCCTGAGTTGCACAGCAGATGTCATCGGCGTAGATGAACTTCCTTTAAAAAGTTTCTGGGAGGTCATTGATGTAAATATTAAATAGCGTAGGAGCCAGAATAGAGCCCTGGGGGAGGCCACTTGAGACAAGTCTCCATCTGCTAGACTTGTCACCCAGATGCACCCAGAATCTTCTGTTTTGGAGAAGAAACAATATAGTTTTGGCCACCCATGGAGGCAGGCATCTTGAGATCTTGACTAGGAGACCACGGTGCCAGACCGTGTCATAGGCTGCTGTGAGATCAACAAAGACAGCACCCGTCTTTAAATTCTTCTGGAATTCATTTTTAATGTAAGTTGAGAGGGCCAGGGCTTGTTCGCAGGTAGATCTTCCTGGGCGGAAACCAGCTTGGGCGGGTGATAGGAATTTCTCTGTAAGATGAGAAATACGTGATGGAAGCAGACTCTCAAGGAGTTTGTAACACACGGAGAGGAGAGAAATTGGTCTATAGCTGGCGGCCAGTGTTGGGTCTTTCTTTGGTTTCAAAACTGCTGTTATCTTCGCACAACGCCAAATTTTGGGCATAGATTCAGATTCCAAGATGTGGGACAGGAATGAAGTGAGCCACTTCTTTGCCGCAGGGCCCAAGTTAAGAATGAGTTCTGGGGTGATGTTATCATAGCCAGCAGCTGATATTAGACAATAATTTAAAATAGATGTAGCAAGAATCACCAACACAAGCATGACTGCATCGTCTTGCCTTTAACTAGAGTATTTGCTCAGTGTAAAAAAACAACAATCCTGACTCATTTAAGTTTGGTTCATATGCCCCTTTTAGCAGCTTCCCATCTCAAGCTTACTATTAGTTACATGAAGGAAGAAATAGGGGAAAGATGGAGATGAAGCATAATAAATGCTATCAAACAATTTCCAGAAAAAAATTTAAATAAAAATGAAATAAGTTTTGTTGCCTTCCATTTAAGAAAGTATTACCCAAGCAGATATAAGTAATAGTTTTACATAATTAAAGATAGAATCAATAAGGCTAGATGGTGGAGCACCTGGTGAAGTACACATCTTACCATGTACAAAGACCCAGCTCCCCATTTGCAGAAGGGGAGCTTCACAAACAGTGAAAACTGTGCTGCAGGTATTTCTCCAACCTTGAAGACCACCTTCCTCTCAGTTTCTCTTTGTCTCTAAAAGAAAGAAAGAAAGAAAGCAAGAGAGAGAGAACACACAAAAGAGAAAGAAAGAAAAATTTTAGATGTACGACTGATATTTACACTGTGTATACTTTTACACCTTCAGTGAAATTTATTTTCCAGAAATAAATAGATAAATGAATAAATAAATAAATTTTTTCTACATTAGAAAAAAACACTCTTTTCTATTAATTCATAGATATTTAAAATGTTTAATGTCTGATGGCCATTTTGATTTCCTTACTTTCAAGCTTTGAAACAAGTTCTTAGTATAAATAAAACTATAGGCTCTCAGTTGTTCTCCTAATCAAAGAATCACTGTTCTGTACCAATCGAAAGTAGTAGATATATAGATACTTTTAAGTTGTGACAAAAATAATCATGATGAAGAAAGCACATAAAATAGAAGATAGTATAGTGGTAGCACACCAGAATCATATATAAGAGGCCCCAGGTTCAGTCACCAGTACTGACAATAGCCTAAGCTTAGCATCACTCTGGTCCAAAAGAGTAAAAGAAAGCCTTTCACCAAATATGTTCAAATTCTATTTATTTATTTCTATCATCTATTTCTTTCTGTATTCTACCATTTATAAGTTGCCATGCTAGTTCTGTGTTTTTACAAGTAAAAACATAACACTTATTTACAAACTTGCTTGATGTTTTCTCAGTAAACAGAATCTGGGAAACAGAAAATCTAACCAGACTTGTTTGACATTTACTTTCTTCATCCCAAGATGATATTTCATTTTAATATTCTCTCTAAGTCCAAATATTCCAATATATTTTGTAATTTTTGCAGATATTCATAAGTAATGATCATTCTATTTTTTAAATGTGCTACATGGTGGAGAGAAAGAAGAGAAGCTCAATCACCAACCATAGTTTATCCCTTAATTAAATCGTTTGGATGCAAATCATGTAAATGTGAAAAAAGGAGAAAATATGTCACCCCAACTCAATCATAGAGACAATTCAAAATACTGGATTATGGTTAAAACTCAGGGCACGGGAGTCAGGTGGTAGCGCAGCGGGTTAAGTGCACATAGCGCAAAGCACAAGGACCAGCATAAGGACCTAGGTTTGAGCCCCTGGTTCCCCACCTGCAGGGGGGGTCACTTCACAAGCTGTGAAGCAGGTCTGCAGGTGTCTATCTTTCTCTTCTCCTCTCTGTCTTCCCAGCCTGTCTCCATTTCTCTCTAACCTATCCAACAACGACAACATCAATAACAACAATAATAACTACTACAACAATAAAAAAGGGCAACAAAAGGGAATAAATAAATAAATATTTAAAAGACATTTAAAAAAGGCACTAGAGATGGGGTAGTAGCTCACCCAGTAGAGTAAATCAATTACTAAACACAAGACCTAGGTACAAGTTCCTGACCCTCACCTACTGAGGGAAGCTTCACAAATGGTGGAGCAGTACTCTAGGAGTCTCTCTCTCTCTCTCTCTCTCTCTCTCTCCCCTTCCTCCTCTTTATCTCTATCAGGAAGAAAAAAAAATTTAAATGGCCACAAGAAACTAGAGTCCCAGTGTAGGCACCAAGCCCCAGTAATTACCCTGGTGACAAAATAAAGATATAAGTATCAGGGCTTTGGAACAAGATATCCATATTTGAATCCAGTCTCTACCATTAACAACCTAGGTCCTTATAACTATAAATAGCAATACAAATAATATCTGCTTCATAGATGTATAGTTTAGATTAAATGGACTTCTGCACAAGCAATCATTTTTCCTTTGACTATGGATTTGATGCATCTTTGTATGTCTAGCATAGTAGCAGGATGATTTGGGTAGTATTGTATGTTTTCATATATTTAACCATAACACCTGTCTCCATTTAAAATAATAGCTATGAATTTGAATTTGCCAGATGAAGGGCAAGCAATTAGCTCTCAGATTCTAAAACCTCAGATCTAAATTCAATAAAGAAAGATTTTGTTTCCTTTCAGCAACTCAGTTACATTCTAGATAAGCAGGCTTATATACCTTTTCCTACTGTACTAAAGAGTAGCTTATGAAGTGTTAGTTGAGTCTAAACATTAATGAGCACCTCAGAAAGTGTAAACCTTACCAGCCATTCTACTCTCACTTAAATATCTGGGAAAACAATAAACAACACAACTCAAGGGAGCATGGCAGATCACAGACCCATGATATTCATAGTAGAATATAGGTCTAAAAACATCTCACAGCCCAAGCATGACTACATTATTCATCTAGCATCTAAACAAAGTGACCTGGATAAATCCAGCCTACCCTAAGGGTCCTCCAAATAGTATGCATTTTAATTAAATAACAAAGAAGAGACCTTTGTACTCCCATTCCAGGAAAAGCAAACATCAGAAAGAGCACAGAAATTGAGCTGGAGATAGGATGAAGATATGGGTACATATTGATCATGATTGTTATGGCTGGGAAAACTTTTCTAAACCAAAATGTTGAGTCCTTAGGAAAAGTTGAGTCCAACAGAAAGGCAATGGCTAAGAAGACAATAAAATGTGTCACATTTAAAAAAAATAAGATTAAATCCTTTACTATTAAGATGCATTTATTCATATCTCAGCCAGGAAAATAACTACTATAGCCATCTAGATATCAACCACAGAAGGATAAACAAATTATGATATATAGAATATATATTGGTTACGCAAATGGCTTATAATTAACTATATCTCTTCCAAAGTAAAGAAAAAGAAAAGTCATGGTATCTAAATATCTTACAACATAAATACTTTTACAGGGTCCTAGTCATTGTTTTCCCTGAAAATGTAAGTACCTACCTCTGAATGTAGGGAAATAATATTCCCAGATGGGGAGAAATGTTAGGGGGAGATGACCAGCAGGCTCTGAACTCCAACTCCATCAGGACCTGGAGACAGAAGAGGATAAAAGGAAGGGTATTTAGAAGTAGTAAATGGAGTAGATGTGACTTAGACAGGGAAAGAATGCAGGACCACAGGGGAAAAAAAGGCTAAATACATATAAATACAGATTAATAATTATAGAAATAATAGAACACATCTGTTACCTTGGGAAAACTACAGTTTTCCCAATGGAGGGAATAGGGACACAGAATGCTGATGGTGGGAACAGTGTTGAATTATACCTGCCACCCCATACTTTTGTAAATCAATATTAAATCACTAATAATAAAATTAAGAAAATAAAATTAAAATTAAAACAAAGGGGGGAGGGGCAGGTGATGATGCATGTGGTTAAGGAAAACATTAACAGTGCACAAGGACCCACCCTGGTTCAAGCCCCTGGTCCCCACCTGCAAGGGGAAAGCTTCATGAGTGGTTAAGAAGGACTGCATATGTTTCTATGTCTCTTTCCCTATCTTTATCTTCTCCTCCTCTCTCAATTTCTCCCTGTCTTGATCCAACAATAAATTAAAAGATTTAGAAAACAAGTGAGGAAATATCTCCAGTGCTCAAAAAACCTACACAGCTGGAAATTAGTTTCTCAAACAATTTATCTAAGATCAAGATTCCACTTGCTTTCAGAAGAACTTATCTATCAAATCCAAATTCAAAAAAAAAAATTTAAAAAACTTCAAGTTCAACATAAATACACTTTTAACTTTTCAAAGAATTCAGACCATGATTCCTTGGAATATAGACACAATTTTTTAAAGAAAGGGTCTACAAATCAAGTCTGGCAACATACAAAATCAGTAACAGTAACAAAAAAACTTTTTTTTTGAGCAACACACAACTGGTAAAATATCTGAATATCAAGCAAAGTCATTTAATATGAAACTAGTCTAAAGCAGAAAATCAGCATGACAATACCAATGGAAAAACTATGACAAAATACAATACCCAGTTATGATGAACATTATGAGAAATATAGGTATAGAAGATGTCCTAGCTAATAAACGTGCCTTAAAATTCTACAACTGCCATCACCACAGGAAGGGAATAAGAAGTCCCCGGGAGAGGGTGTTTTTGTGGCGGTCTGGTGTTGGGCTGCACTGCAGAGAAGAGAGTGGACATCCAGAGCAAAGGGGTACACAAATCTTTATCATAGGATGGAGGGGTTTGGTTCAGACCATGTGGGGCCAGCTGGCAATGGCCGTCCCCACTACCTGACCACGGGGGGAGAGCAGGTAGTGAGATCTCAGAGAGGGAGAGCTGAGAGCCCAGAGAGAGGGGGGGGTGAGGGGGCTTTTTATTGGGTGACAACCAGGGGTGACGTGTAGGGCCAGGATTGGTTGAAGGGGGCACTGCTAGGATTTCGTGGGGCATAGTAAAACCTGGGGGCGGAGACTGCATCAGAATAACTCCTCGGCAACATCTCCTCCTATCCCTTTATATCTAAATGGACACAGTAAAGAAAAATGGAATGGAGCAGGCTTAAATGTTTTAGAGGAATGCCGTGCTCAGGTGGGAAGATGTAGGACTTTCTGTAGAGGAGGGAAGGCTTAAATGGCTGTGAACCTTGTGAGATTTATGCGTCCTCCTGTGCTCAACACCTCTTTAGAGAGAGAGACTTACCTGGAGAGACTCATCTCATAGGTTTAAGTGCAGCCTGCTCAACCATCTCTTCACAATGTCTCTACATCTTTTCTATCTTTCTATCTAGTAATTGCATAAGATGTACAAAGTCTGTAAAAGACTATCATGGAGCAGAAACCTTTTGGGCATAAGCCTAAATGATATAACAAAACAGGAAGGGACAAGTAGGGGAGTAGTAAAAGCCAGTGTGGTGTGAAGGGAAGGATTGGTGTGTAAAGGAACATTCCCTGCTTGTGGTGGGGGAAGGGTAAGGGTACATAAAGAGGGGGAGGCGGGAGGGCATGACCCACCAAACAGAGGGGCTATTTGGCATTGTATAGTCCTCAAGGCAACAGTCTGTAAAGTCTATGAATTACTCAGGATCAGTCTATGAAAAACCAGCAGCATGAAGGGAAATAAGCTGCTTCAAAATTGTGTAAAATGTATATAGGGTATGTCAGAAAGTCCAATACAAGTCTCAGTCTGAAGTAGATGGCTAGGGGAAGAATTGGCAGGGGATGCGATGCTGCATAAGGGAGGTCAGCCGCTGGAATTGAGGGAGGTTAGCCGCTGGAATGTTGCTTTTCTGTAGATAGCCAGCTGGAACCGCCAACACGTGACAGGCAGGTCAGAAGCAGGAATGGCAACCAGGCATGAAGAAAGTTCTGTCCTTGGAGTCTGTGAATCAGGTTCTTCAGATCGCGTTGAGTGACATCTAGGGTTTCGGGGGGTGTGCCACGGTAGTCGTGCCATCTAGTGGGTGACGTCAGGGTGTGCAGGGGTTCAGATGGTTTTTCCGGGATTCCTGTGAAAGAAACACAAACAATCTGCTTCTCGTGGTTAATTTGAACTTGTAACAAGTTATAGGTTTGTTATAGTTGATACCTTAATGATTATAATTGGTTTAAAATCTCTTTATGATTTTATTTAAAGGTCATCTAATGTGACCTCCTGTAGCAGCCTCTACCACAGGATCTTGAGACCAATTTTAGCTAAAATATGTATTTTAAACAGACTCAAATTGCTTAGAGAGTTAACGCATATTCATGACAATGATTTTAAAGTTTACAGTGCCAGATTGATGCCAGATCTGTTGTGGATTAATTTCCACAAGATAGTTTACAGGGCACCTTTGGGGGCACTTCAAAGGTGTCCTGTATATAAAATTTATATAGTTTAGTTTTGGGAATGAATAGTCACATTGAACATTTAGACATTTACCTAAATAGTAAGTTACCTTAACAAATTAATTTTTACCTTGTCTGATAAAAGTGTAGCTGTAGGGTTACACTTTTGACTGTTAAGTTAGTGTTACCAAACTTGAGACATACCCATAAACATTTAGTTATAACACACTGGAGGAAAAAGAACTTTTGTTATAAAAACACATTATTTAAAAACAAATTTATATCTGTCATTAGTCACACAGTTTAAGACTAAACACTTACATATATACCAAAACTATATATAAAAATCAAAAGAGGGAGAAAGAAAAAAAAATTTTGGAATGTTTCTGGACGTCTCCAGAAACTTTGGCTGGTTCCAGCATTTTTATATAAAGCCAATTACCTTTTAGAGTACTCCGAGCAGATGGATCATGCAAAAAAAACTTTTTTTTTCATTCAACACACTCACTCACAAAAACAACTGGCCAGTTATAATATAAGACATACAGGGAAAGGGTAGGAGAGAGGTCTCTGTGAGCCAGATTTTGTAGGTTCTGCCATGTTGTATTATGGGTCCTGAGATGTATCCTGCATCTGGTCCTCTTGTAGTATTTCTTGTTCTTCAGGAATAACAGCGCCATCCTGCGGGTATTGTCGGACATGGCAGGCAGGAACCCAGACAGGTTTAGAGAAATTTTTAGGGAAAATGCATGCGAAACCCCTTCCCATGGTCAATAATGGGTCCGGCCCTTTCCAAATTTTATCGAGTGGGTCTCTCCATTTGACCTTAATAGATGGGAGGGTAGATGGTGTTTGCCAGTGAAGAATAATAGGGGTAAGGCCGAGTTATTGTAAATATTAAAGAGATTTAACATAGTTAAGGCTTTTGCTAGCTGGATATTGGGGGATATGTTCCTCCTTTATCTTTATTTAGTTGAGCCTTCAGAGTTTGATGGGAACCTCTCGACAATGCCTTGTCCCTGTGGATTGTAGGGAATGCCCGTGGTATGAGTAATATTCCAGAGGGAACAAAAATCTTTAAATTGTTTGCTTGTAAACATAGCTGCATTGTCTGTTTTCAAAAATAATGGGACCCCCATAACGGCAAAACAAGAGAGCATATGGCTTACACGCTTTTTAGCACTTTCTCCTGTCTAAGCTGTAGCCCACATAAATTTAGAAAAGGTATCAATTGAGACAAACACATATTTTTGTTTGCCAAAGTTTGGTATGTGGGTGACATCAATTTGCCAAATAGCATTAGCTTTTAAACCTTGGGGGTTAACCCCAAGGGTCTGGATAGCAGGTGTCTTTATGAGACTTGCACAAGAAGAGCATGTAGCAAGGATATGTTTTAACTGTGGTACAGGAACATCAGGGAATCGAGCTTGAAGGCCTTTAAGATTAACATGGGTTAGAGAATGAAAATTAGCAGGATCAGAGACAGAGACTGGGAAAGTTCCTGTGGAGGCAAGGCGGTCAACTGCGGCATTCCCTTCGGACAGGGAACCAGGAAGAGGGCTGTGGGAACGAAGGTGTTGAATATACAGTGGTTGGGTTCGAGAACAGAGCATAGAGGCGATTTGAATCAAGAGAGGGGAAAGTGGGTTGTCATCAATTTTCACATAAGAACGAGCAAGCCATGGAAGTAAGTTAACAGTATACACACTGTCAGAAAAAAGGTTGAAGGATTCTGGTACAGCTTTTAGTGCAAGGAAAACAGCATAAAGTTCTTTGTACTGAGGGGAATTCTCAGGAAGCTCAGTAAAGAGAGGTTTAGGAGATTGTTTGTCTGGGTAATATATAAGGGCAGCAGCTCCCCTTTTTCCACCATCAGTAAAGATTGTAGGAGCAGAGGGGATGGGATCCTGAGAGAAAAGTTTAGGTGCTAGTAGAGGCAGAAGAGGTAAAGAAGCTATCAATTTATTAGAAGGAAAATGGTTATCTATTTGTCCTGGAAACCCCACAAAGCTTATGGCAAAGCGGGAATGATGGCGTATAAGCCACTCTGTATCTGTGAGAGAAAAGGGAAGAATGATTAAATCCGGTTCTTTCCCTAAGACCTGCACAGACCTATTTCTCCCTTGGCGAACCATGAATGCTAACGCGTCTAACTCAGTGAGGAGTCTTGGAGCTCCTCCTACTGGCGTGTGAAGCCATTCGAGAACCCCATGGTCTTGCCACAGTGCCCCTACTACTGTGGGGGTGGAGTTGAAGATTAGAAGGTTTACCGGAGAGGAGGGGGAGAATCGAACAAGGTGCATGTCCTGGAGGGCCTGCTTAACCCTTTCCAGTGCCAAGAAGGCCTCAGGAGTTAACTTACGTTTTGAAGAGGGCTGTTTGTTTCCTTTCAACAGGTCAAACAGTGGTTGGAGGCAGCTTGTGGGCAGATAGAGATACTGCCTAAGCCAATTTAAATTTCCTAGAAAACTTTGTAAAGAAGCAAGAGTAAGGTTAGAAGGGAATGTAACATTAGGTTTTAAGGGACGAATTTGCGTTAGAGAAATCTCTGAAACTAGGAAGGATATTGGAGGGATTAGCTGTATCTTCTTAGGAGCTATATTAAGGCCGCTTTTCTTTAATGCAGGAATGAGAAAATCACGTAAGGCATAGAGATCTGTATCTGATTTCCCCCATACTAAAGTATCATCTGTATAATGAAAAATATTAAGGCCCTTATGAATATATGGGACAAGGGCAGATTTAACAGCCTCCTGACAAATATTAGGACTATTGGCCATACCCTGGGGCAGCACCACCCATTCAAATCTATCAGCAGGGCTGGCATTATTAATAGAAGGAACAGAGAAGGCAAAACATTTACAATCTTGCGGATGCAAGGGGATAGAGAAAAAGCAATCTTGTATATCAATAGCTATGATTGGAATTCCCGTGGGAATTGCAGAAGCAAGAGGCAAACCCCTTTGGGGGGAGCCCCAGACCTGCATGGTTTTATTTACTGCACGGAGATCTTGAAGGAGGCGCCATTTTCCCGAGCGCTTTTTAATCACAAAGACAAGAGTATTCCATGGGCTTCGAGAATGACGAATGTGTCCCAAGGACAACTGCTCTCGGACGAGCTCTTTTAAAATTTTTAGCTTATCCCTAGGTAAAGGCCACTGTTCCACCCAGACAGGCTCATTAGAAAGCCAGCTTAAAAGGGGTGTTTGGCTACGAACAGTGGCATTTAGTATTGGGGGTGCTGATTAGACCTGGTATCCCGGGAATGAGTTTCACGCTCTGCAGAGGCATCTGTGGATATCCTAACATCAAGACACTCCAGAAGATCCCTGCCCAGTAAGTTGGTGCTAATATTAGCTACCAAAGGGCGGAAGTGTCCGGTAGAACCTTCTGGGTCTTCCCACATGAGCGAGTCTCGTGTGCAAAATGCTCTGGTCATCCCTCCTATTCCATGTATACTGGGTCCAGGGATAAGTTCCCAATCTTGGGGAACCTCTTCTTGCCTTAAAATAATCTATTCTGCCCCCGTGTCAATCAAAAATTTAAAAGGAATATTGCCAATCTTTACTGTCATAGAAGGGTGGCCCCATTCTAAAACAGGAGTGGTCCACAAAATCTCAGGCCCCGAATTTGTACCATTCAGGGACGAACCATCTTTATGAAATTGGGACCAACAATCTCTCTTCCAATGAAATCCCTTTACGACATTTTGGACAAACAGTACGTGGTATCTTGCTCCCTGACTGAAAGCAGGGTTGCTCTGGCTGGAGGTGTGGTTTCCCTGACTGGAGGCGTGGTCGCAACTTATCAGGACATTGGTTACGCCAATGTCCTTGGCGACCACACTGAAAGCAGGCCCCGTTTTGCTTACATGGGGCAACTGCATAGACCTGTGTCATATCGAGTGCCCCATAATTGCCTGATGTAAGTTCCTGTGTCGCTAGAATCCAATTATCTGGGTGTAGGTGTTTAAGATTAAGGCATACCTGACGGAATTGTGGTGTCATGCCTTCCCAGACAATAGAGCGCAGGAGTAGTGCGTGGACGTCAGGATTATAAACCTTTCTCTCTAAGCTTCTCTTCACCCTTCAGATGAAGCTCGCCAATGATTCATCAGAGCCTTGGTGAAAAGAGTTAATGGGAGCTGACGAATCTACATCGGGTGGGGTCACCCTTTCCCATGCTTGTGTTGCACAGATGCGTACCTGTTCAAAATAACTGGTTGGAAACCTGGCTTCTGCCTGCTGAGCTCAGATCCATAAGCTCCTGCTCCAAACAAAGCATCAGAATTCCATTCTACCTGTTTGTTACTATTTTCCTGCAATTGTCTAGAGCACTGTTGTTAAAATTCAGGGGCTCTTGCTGGCCAGGCTAGCTTCACGGCGGATAACAGAGATGCGGAGACAATGGCTGGGCAGGGAAGCTGTATTTCTTTATTCAGGAACAACGATTCATAAACTAAAACAAACTAATCACCAAACAGAACTCTGCTGTCTCTTTGTGGCGGTGCAAGCACACTCTCCAACCCTGTAACTCTGCAACTCTGGAACTCTGGTGGGATTCCTAGGGGCGAGGCCAAGTGGGCCCGCGAAACTAACTGGACTGATCCAATTTTCATGACGGGGGAGGGCTAGAACAAACCAATGTAAAGCATACAACAATTCCCCCTTTTCTTTTTAACTAAATGACTACAGTATCAAGGGTGTGGGGTGAACAGAAACATATATCGTACAGGCATTTTTATAAAAAGAAACTGGCACAAACATGGAGAAACATGTAAGCAAGTAACAAGAACCAGTGTGCTGCCAAGGGAAGGCCTGAGGGGACCATTTTTGCCTCTGTGGGCAAAACTTTATCAGCTTAAAAAAACATTTCTTGCCTCTGGGGGGCATATTTTCTTGCCTCTGGGGGGCATACTTGCCTTAACGGGCATTTGCATGGGGGCGGGGAACGGCCTAGGGTCCCAAAGGCAGCTGGCTGCAATTTACTTACTATGAAACAAAACTTGTCATTAGCATATTTCTAATAGAGAAGGAATTTGAGACTTTTACATATCAACAACGTCTTTTAACCTTTTGTTACACCCATCTTTTGTGCTGCGCAGGAAAGGAAACCTCAGGCATGAGAATAATTAGCATAGCCATTGTGCGATCTACCATTTCTAATAGAGAAGGTAATGGAGAGTTTTACATATCAACAAGTCTATTTAACCTTTTGTTTAGACCAACTTAGTTAAAATATATTGCTAGTTAACTAATTTTTACCTCAGACTTTAAATGTAAGTTAATTTTATCTTTATGAGAATTACGTTGAAAACCTTTTTCATTTAACTTTGACTAGTAAGAATTTAGCCTTAAAGCTACTGTTTACCAAACTTTAAACGTACATATAAACATGGTCATTAATACACAAGGAGAGAAACCTTTGTTATGAAGACATGTCATTTTAAACACGAATTTAAATCTGTACTGTCTTAGTTGTTGGGGGGGGGGTTCAGCATCCGGAGGTGGCTTCCCGCGCAGCTTCACTTTTAGGAATTGCAGGTTGCGATCTCTGCACAAATCTCTGCGTACTCCAGCTTGTCTGCCTTCAGACCGGACCGGCAGCTGGAGATCTCGTGTGCCCAGTTTTGGCAGGGAGCCCGGGGGTCCAGGAGGTCCGGGATCATCCCAGAATTCATAGCAAGAGGGCAGGCGGGCCAGCTTTGTAGAAGGCGTGGGCCTAGGTGCCCAGGTGTGGCGGCCATGATAGGGCACCACGGCCCTGCCCCATGGCCCTGCCATGTCTGCTGCCCTGCTCACAGTGGCCGAGCAGCATGGAGGGATCACACGTCCAGTGCCCTGTGCCATGCAGTGGAGAGCCGGCTCCTGTGGGCTGGCCTGCGTGCTGGCATTGGGCTCCTGCGTGGTGGCATCGGGCTCCTGTGTGCTGGCATTGGCCTCTTGCGGGCTGCGGGGCTTCAGGGCTGCGGGTGCGGTGCGCAGGGTTGTCTGGGCGCAGCCGGTTGGCTGGCTGTTTAACCAGGTGGAAACAGAAGCTCCACGCTTCTCTTCCCGCCCGCTGGCTATTCCCGCTGGCTGTTCTGAGTTCGCCAGAGCGAGTGGAAACCACAGAGTGGTCCAGACATAAATGTTCCAGAAACAGCAAAACAGTCTCATGAAGAAAGAGCAGAGGCCTTTGGAGATCTCTTTACAAGCAGAAGAGAAGGCCATAGTGCATAGGTAGCCAAATTGTCTTTACTTATCTGAGAGATGCACAGGTCAGGTCCACGTGGGCGCCATTTGTTGTTAAATTTTGGGGGCTCTTGCTGGCCAGGCTAGCTTCATGGAGGGTAACAGAGATGCGGAGACAATGGCTGGGCAGGGAAGCTGTATTTCTTTACTCAGGAACAATGATTCATAAACTAAAACAAACTAATCACCAAACAGAACTCTGCTGTCTCTTTGCGGCGGCGCAAGCACACTCTCCAACTCTGTAACTCTGCAACTCTGGAACTCTGGCAGAGTTCCTAGGGGCGGGGCCAAGTGGGCCCACGAAACTAACTGGACTGATCCAATTTTCATGGCGGGGGAGGGCTAGAACAAACCAATGTAAAGCATACAACAAGCACTCATCACGGAAGCATGCCTGCCACTGAAGATAGAGTGGGTCTGGGAGTGCAGCACGAGCCAGATCTTTCTAGTCTTGTGGTGTATTGAGATGCTGGTAAAAGCTCCTTAAGACGGACTTGGTCCATGGAGAATGCATTTCGTCCTCCCTGACCGCTGGCCTGAGTGTTCCAAGGTCTATAGAGGAATATGGCTGCCACGGCTTTGGGTTTTGTTTAGAAGTGGCCAAGTTTACCGGGAAGGTGTGGATTTGGTCCGATGACGCAGGAGAGGGAGCTACAGAAGTGGAAAGTGCCGAGGAAACTGCTTTAGTGGCCGCAGGGGAGACTGAATGCATATCTACAGGGACGGAGCTCCCGGGATGGACTGCACATGGTTTAAAGTCCTTAAATGCTGAAAAAATATCCTTTAGCTCTCGTATCTCAGCCAGTAGGTCCCTTGATGACGTATCAGCAGGGGGCGGGGTCAAGGACGAGGAAGCCTCAGACAGAGCTGAAACCATGGCTGCAGGGGCCAGGGGCGGGGTCAGGAACGCAGAAGCTGCAGGCGGAGCTGAAACCAGGGCGGCAGGGGCGGGGGGGGGGTTCAGGGACACAGAAACCTCAGGCGGAGCTGAAACCACGGTGGCAGGGGGCGGGGTCAGAGGAGGAGCATCTGAACACGTGTGCATGTCTGTGGGAATGGGATTCTTGGGTTTAGCCGCTGATGCTGATCGCTTAGGACGTCTAATCTTAAGCACATGTGATTTAACTCTTGTACCTCAGCCTCAAGTTCACTTATCCTTATGGCATAACACATTTTACATATCTTGAAAGTGGCTACCACAGTTAAAAAAATCCAAGGGGTAGCAAAATTTAAACCGTTTATGACAGCGCAAATCTGTCCCAGGTCAAGAGATAATGACTGGGACACCTCCTCATAAAACGAAAAATTTCCCATGGTGGAGGGAAACGCGGGGCCACAGAGGTGGGCGGATGCCACTTACCTGTGTCTGGGTGGTTTCGGGGACCTCAGGCCGGGCCACCCACCAGGGTATGGGTATGGAACACGATGGGCGCCAGATGTTGTTGTGGCGGTCTGGTGTCAGGCTGCACCGCGGAGAAGAGAGTGGACATCCAGAGCAAAGGGGTACACAAATCTTTATTATAGGATGGGGTGGTTTGGTTCAGATCACGTGGGGCCAGCTGGCAATGGCCGTCCCTACTACCTGACCACAGGGGGAGAGCAGGGGGCGAGATCTCAGAGAGGGAGAGCTGAGAGCCCAGAGAGAGGGGGGGTGAGGGGGATTTTTATTGGGCGACAACCAGGGGTGACGTGTAGGGCCAGGATTGGTTGAAGGGGGCACTGCTAGGATTTTGCGGGGCGTAGTAAAACCTGGGGGCGGAGACTGCATCAGAATAACTCCTCAGCAACAAGAGGGGTTTTCAGGTCCTTGATATGGGGATATGGGGTATGTAGAAGGCACATGTTATGCAGAACTGTGAAGCCATTCATGTGTACTTAAAAATCTGCTGTAGTTCATTAAGCTCCCAATAAAAAGGAAAAAAAAAACTAGGCCTCACATAAATGAATTTCTGTGCATTATAGAAATCAAAGTCAACTAAAAATATGTTATCTTTTTAAAAAAATTTTATTAATTTTATTATTGGATAGAGACAGAAAATGAGAGAAGAGATGGAGAGAGACAGAGAGATACACCTGCAGCCCTGCTTCACCACTCATGAAGCTTTCCTCCTGCAGGTGGGGAGCAGGGGTTGAACCTGGATCCTTGTGCACTGTTATGTGTGTGCTTAACCAGGTGCACCACCACCTGACCCCTGAAAAAATGTATTATTAATTAAAAGAAATAAAATGAATTTTAAAACACAACAATTTATGTTTACTTGCCAAAAATTAAGAATGTATCTATAATATGCAGACTCTTTTTTACTTAAGAAAAAATAATTCAGGCAATTGATTAAAAATATTAAATGCCTATATAAACATGCAAGCTCTTCTCAGATATTACAAGCTAACAAAATATTCTCCTTACATTGATCTACATACTTAAAAAATATCAAGCAAAATCACAGTAGAATGTGTACAGCATTGCTAAGCTGATATGAAAATTTACATGGGAAAAAAAGTTACCATAACAGACACCAAAAAAAAAAAATGATTGTGGAAAAAAAACTGGAGTAATCACACTTTCTGATTTTAAAGACTGACCAAGTTAAAATAATCAAGAGTATAGAACTGCCAAAAAGAGACCTTGATCAAGAGCATAGACTTGAATCAAGAAGTAGATGCATATAACTGCACCATTTTGTTTCTGAAATGAAAACCAATGAACTATAATGTATATAAAAAAATAGTATTTTATCATCTACTATTACAATTTCAATATTAATAAAACAACTTTCATTGGCAATGCCAAAATGTAGTCTTTTTTTCTTAAGTGAAAGTTGATGGAGTAATGCTGTGTTCAGATTGTTGAAACAGAGACATATAGAGCATAGGAAGTGATGGAAGAAGAAAATCTTTGTTTCTAATGCTATAAAATCTACTCATATCTCTGCCTTAAACTTAAAACCATATCAATTAAGATTTCATGCTATAAAGAAATGTATATTAAACTATTTAGTGATTCAATTGTATTATTTTTAAAGTAAATTTTCTCTTTATGATATAATGATGAAATATATTGAGATAAAATGAAATAATATTAGGAAATCAATTCAAGTGGTATGACAAATAGAGAGAAATTGCTTAGGGAACATGAAACAAGAGTGAGCATGGTTCTTAATAAATTTGATTTAAGAGATAAATATGTAACACTTTGTTTATTTGTTCCACTTTTATATATGTAATTAGTATTATCTATAGTAAGAGCATTTTAAAGTAAATTAAAGTTATTATTATTTTTTTTTTACTGCAAGAAAGATATACTCCAAAAAAAGAAAGAAAGAAAGATATACTCCCACAGTTTCAGAGTTACTGTCTGTTTAGCATATTGTTCCAAAGCAAAGGACTCTGGTAGAGGAAGAAAAGGGACATGATGAAGGGACATTGGTATCCTATTGTGTCTCCTAGACACCAATTAGAAAGAGCAAAGAGACTGTGCCTGTGTGCTAAAGACTACACTGTAAACCATTACCCCCCCAGTAAAGTAAAATAAATAAATAAAATACCCAATCTCAATTCAGTTAAACAATATATTTAGTATGTGGTCTCAGAGCAACACAATGGAGACAGGAAAAGACCCAACCTTGGAATTGTGTTTAATCCAAACAGCAATGCAGACAACCAGTATTTGAAACAGAATATCTGTAAATTGTCCCCATATTTAAATCAAGTCTGAATAATAACTGGTCGGTCTAAAACTTTCACAGCAAGTCTAACCCAGAAGAGGAGATTGTGTTCTAACCTACATAGTGAAGTGTGATCTGCTGGCAGAGATAAGTCTCTCTGTTCAGCCTGTTCCCAGAAAGGTGACTGATTGCTAAATGTGGTTTAGCCTCTACAGAACATGTATTTCAGGTAGTTTCACTGTGAGCATTTTTGCTGGAAGTGTTTTCAATGTATAATTAATGGACTGTAAGAAAATTCGGGCATAAAAAGATAAGAACTTGACAATTTGCTTTCAGTTCTCTGATGTAATAAGAAATCACTTTTGTTAATGATATATTATCCACTATTATATTTTAACATAGTGTTGTGGGATCTGATTTGACAAAATTTCAATTCACATTAGTTTTATCATCGCTAGAATAGAAAAACATAGATACTGTTCTGAAAACAAAAGACTTGAATAAAAAAAAAAAGACTTTGTGACAACCACTAAGGATCAACCTACAAAAGAAAGTCATCAGTTCTTTGTACATAATCATAATAAATCTACACGTATTTAAATGTACTAAAATATATCATCAAAGGCAGCTAAATATTTCCCTTTCATAGTAAGTCTTATTTGTCATGAACCTGCCAAGGTCCCCTGCTGGTGTCCACTGCCTAGGAGAAAGTTTTGGCTCTGTGTTGTCTCACTTTGCTTTCTGTGTCTGAAAGAAGTCAAGAAGTCAGCCCAGACCAGAGAAGCCTCAGTGACAATGGGGGAAAAACAGCTCTATTATTGAGAGTATAAGAGATAGCTTACCAAATAGAGCATGTGTTTTTGACATCATGGGAAGCACCAGTACTATTGTGACTCTCTCTCTCTCTCTCTTTCTCTCTCTCCCTCTTCCTCTCCCTCTCCCTCTCCCCCTCCCCCTCCCCCTCACACCTCTCTCTCTCTCTCTCTCTCTCTCTCTCTCTCTCTCTCTATATATATATATATATATATATATATATATATATATATATATATAGGTGTGGTGAAATTGCACCTGCATGAGACTACAGTTCTAAAAAAAGGAGGTGAATAATAAAGTGTATTATTTATTTTTCACATCTTAAGATGTCTCTTTGAATGTTTACCCTTTTTTTAAAAACTTTTTTTTAATTTTTATTTATTTGTTCCCTTTTGTTGCCCTTGTTGTTTTATTGTTGTAGTTATTATTGTTGTTGTTGTCGTTGTTGGATAGGACAGAGAGAAATGGAGAGAGGAGGGGAAGACAGAGAGGAGAAGAGAAAGATAGACACCTGCAGACCTGCTTCACCGCCTGTGAAGCGACTCCCCTGCAGGTGGGGAGCCGGGGTTCGAACCGGGATCCTTATGCCGGTCCTTGTGCTTTGCACCACCTGCGCTTAACCTGCTGTGCTACAGCCCGAATCCCGAATGTTTACCCTTTAAAATAGGATTTATTTATTTTATTTTTATAAGGGAAATAGAACAGAACACTACTGTCAACTTTGGCACATACAATGTTGGGCCTGAAACTGGAGCTTCACATATAAAAGTCTTGAGTTTTACAACTTTTCTAACTTCAAGGCCCCTGACTATTCATCTTTCTTTTTTTTTTCTCTTCTCCTCTTTTATGGAAAAAAGTACTCTGTGGCAAATTATGCAGGAAAAAAAATGTTATCAGCAACACCTACCTAGAAACCAGGACATGCTCTCTCAACATCTACTTCAGCCACAAAACAGAATCAAAATTACCTCCAAATACACTTGGGCAGCTCTGTAGTCCTATTCCCAGCACTGACACTGTCTTCCCAGACAGTACTTTTAGCCTACCTGCATGTTAGCTATTGGGTTCAGGCAAAAACTACTAAGTCATGGGTCCCCTGGAATATATCTAAAATAGACTTCCTTGCTTCTTCTCACACAAAAAGCCTTAGTTTTATCAGCTATATTCTTATATTTAGGTTCTTTATTACTGAACAATTTGTTCTACTTACATCGTACTACTTTTTAGCCACCAAGTTGCAAATGCTACCATGAAGCCAACCTGACTTTCCTGGAAAGATGACCTCACCAGTGTGTCCTGGAACCCCATCTCCCCAGAGCCCTGGTCCACTAGGGAAAGATAGAAAAACACTTGGAGTGTGGATACACTTGCCAAAGTCTATTCTCATTGGAGAAAAATTATAGAAACCAGACCTTCCACCTTCTGCACCCCATAACGAATTTTGGTTCATATCCCCAGATGGATAAACAATAGAGAAACTCTGGGGCTAGGTGGTGGCACATCTGGTTTAGTGCACACATTATACTGTGCAGGGACCCAGGTTCAAGCCCCTGGTCCCCACCTGCAGAGGGGAAGCTTCACAAGTGGTGAAGCAGTGCTGCAGGTGTCTCTCTGTCTCTCTTCCTCTCAATTTCTGGATGTCCAGTGAATAAACAAAGATGATAATTAAAAAATAATAAGGAAACTTCCAATGGAGGGGATGGGATATGTAATTATGTTGTGAGAATTATATGGAATTGTACCTGTCTTTTCATACAAGCCTATTAATAATTATTAGATCACTAATAAAATATTACATGAACAACAACTGCCCATCCCCCAAAAATATATGTGGGCACAGGTGATATTAAATAGGATGAAAACTAGAAGCTTAAGAGTCTGGAAATATGAATGCTTCATTTAAATCCCAAGGATAAACTATAGATTATAGGTACTTGGGGATATTTAGACTAATAGTGACACCCTCTACAACATGTCTTTCAGTTTTGAAATTTGGCAAGTGAGTTCTCTAGGATATATTCCAAACTTACTTAAAGACAATATATTTGGAATAGCACCTCTGCTTTGGTAATTATTCACTTAACTTCAGCCCTCAGTGCTACTTAGTAAATGGTTTACTTGGTGTTTTAAACACAACATAATTCATTTAAAGAAATAAAACAAGCACACAGTCACTCCTCATGTTCATATTTCATTTCTTATCTCTAGCTAAAGGCTGTTATTATATCTGCAGCAGATAATTCCTTTTAGAATGAAAGTCCTTGGCTTCCTAATTCATTCAGTAAGTATTTATTACTAGACAGGTGCTTTGACCAACTAAGCCACAGGGCCCCTTCCCCTCAGTAAGTATTTATTGTGTTACTCCTTTGTGTCAGGATCTGTTTTCTGTCTTTGAAGAGATGAGCCTCTTCCTTCATGGAGCTTGTATCATATTAAGTAGAAATTATTTATATATCAGTAAATAGTTAAAAGAGTTGCAGATATGTTTTTGGTACCTTGCAGGGAAAATATAATATGATATTCCAGAGAAAACCCTTTTCTTTGGGTCTGGGGATGGGAGCAAAGAGTGTTGGTAGGAGATATCAACTTTAAGAAAGGGCACTCAGAAATGGACTAAAATTTGTGGTTTGCCTCAGCCTGAAATATACAAAGAAGTCAGAGATGTAGAAGTCTGGCAGGTGGCTGAGTGGACAGACTATTTGCTATGCAAAACACAGGCCTAGGTTTTGATCCATGACACTCCATATGCCTGGGTATTGTTTCATTATTGTTTTCACTCATTCTCCCCCTTTCCTTCTTGCACTAAATAAATAAATCATGAAAAAATTAAATTAGCCATGGATTGCAACAGAGGAGTAACATGCAAGTCTCCAAGGCCTGAGATAAAGACCAGCACTGTGAGTAGATCCGAAAGAGCTCCTGGAGAGTTGGGTAGGGCAGATCACCACAGGTGATCTTAAGCTAGGTTAGCACTGAATTTCATCTACATTGCCATGGTAGTTGTTAAAGAATTTTAAACAGAGGAGTCAGCCAGTGGCACACCTGGTTAAGCGGACACCTTACACTGTTCAAGGACCCAGTTTCTAGCTCCTGGTCTTCACCTGCAGGGGAAAAGATTCACAAGTGGTGAATCAGGGCTACAGGTGTCTTTCTCTTCCCTTCTTTGTCTTCCCTTCCCCTCTCAATTTCTCTCTGTCCTGTCCAACAATAGCGATAGCAATAACAACAACAAGGGCAACCAAAATGAGAAAAATGGCCTCCAGGAGCATTGGATTCATAGTGTGGGCATCAAGCCCAAGATAACCCTGGAGGGAAATTAAATAAATAAATAAATAAATAAATAAATAAAATTAAAAGACTTGTAATATAGGAATGTGAAGTGATTATTAGCATTCTGTAACAAAAAAGGATATTCAGAGCATATGCAGGGGGAATTGCAGAAAGATTATGAGTGGAAACAGTGAGGGCGACATGTGAAGATTTGAAGGCTGACAGGAAACCTGAAACGCACTTGAATTACAGAGCACAGGCAGATAAGGAGCAACTGAAGACATTTTAGAGTTGGGGAGTTGATTCAGTGAATAAAAGAATTAAGAAGGATGGGGACACAGCATGTTAATGCAAATGTGTTTCATACCTGAGGCTCTGAGCACCCATGTTCAGGTGCCTGCACTACCATGCACCAGAACTTAGTGGTGTTCTTTCTCTCTTCCATCTTCCATTCCCATCCTTCTCTTCCTCCTCCTTCTCCTTCTTCTTTTCTCTCTTCTCCTTCTCCTCCTTCTCCTTCTCCTTCTCCTTCTCCTTCTCCTCCTCCTCCTTCTCCTTCTCCTTCTCCTTCTCCTTCTCCTTCTCCTTCTCCTTCTCCTTCTCCTTCTCCTTCTTCTTCTTCTTCTTCTTCTTCTTCTTTTCTTCTTTTCTTCTTTTCTCTCTCTCTCTTTCCTTCCCTCCCTTCCTCCCTCCCTCCTGTGGGAAGTTATTTGTTTCACCACATATATGACCCAGGTTCAAACCTGGTTTCCACTGCACTGGGAGAGGCTTCAGTGCTGTGCTACTTTACTTTCTTTCCCCCAGCACTCTCTGTCTATACTTTATATACAAAAAAAGTTAACTCAGAATGGTGAAGTATGAGCAAAGAAAAAAATAATATTAGGAAATTGATTATAGTGGTGGCAGTGATTAAATCTGGTATCACCTAGTATCAGTCATTAAAATATGATAGACTACCATTGAACAATTTCCCTTCCCAACAACTGAATATGTTAGTGAAGGAACTGTATCTGCAAGGTCCTTATTTGGGGTGAGCCCAAGTGAAAAAATATAATTGATACCTATGGGATATAGGCATGAATTATTAGCATACAAATAATGTTAACATTTAATTTATGTAATTTAAAATTACATAAATGAATACTGTCATTTATAGATAGAGAAAAGGTAGGAAATAAAGAATCCTAAACCTAGCATTAGTATAAGGTAAGAGCTGAGAGGATAGCCCCAGGCAGGTGCAAAGAGACCCAACACAGTAATGCCATAAAAACCAGGAGGAAAGTAACTTGGGTCCAGAGAGATAAATAGCACTACACTAGTACTGGATCAACAATATTCCTGTTGTGTACATTTATAATTCATACCCATGTAAAGTAAAATGGATTTTTATCTTCCACTTTTCTGTTAAATTCCACTCAGTATGCTCTAGTTCTTAAAAATACAATCCAAGTCCCTTGAATTCCTCTTCAAAGCTATGCTGCTGGGGTGTCATTAAGTCGGAGTTAACCTTACTGTCTTTCTTTGCACCAAATAATAAGACCGCTCATATTTTTCTCTTTTTTTTCTTGTATGTGAAAATTCACTTTTATACCTTTTAGAAATTTGACTGCCTTCTAACCACCTACCAATAAATATCGGCTATAAAATTGGCATGACTGAACTTAAAAAGTGGTTCTGATTATCATTTTTACAGAATTAATGTGTCTGGTGCTTCATACAACACTGCCCTCAGTTTCTCTACCATTCTGGCACTACCCTTAAGGCACCAGATTTCTAGACCATTATTGTGAGTGGCAACAAATATAGATCAACTCCTTTACCAATCAATACACAAATGTATCTGTAGTAAAATTATGAATCCTATTTCTTCTTTCCATATGATTCTAATCTTGATTACTCTTTGAATACTGTATCATATATAGGCACCTCTTCCTTTCCTCCAGATGATTACCATCATGTACAATCACACAGAAATAATGCCTCTATAAACTCTAAGATCAACTCCTTCTCCAACTCTGGAGAACTGTTCTCATATTGGACACTAAAGTATCTAAAGTCTCTTCCAGGTTTGACATTATGTATGTAATTAAAGCACTGAACTGATAAATACAGCAAGAGTTCAGAGAAGGTTCAAGTGATTGAAGAAAGATTCTTAGAGGAAATGTGGACATTGAACAGGGTCTTGAGTAATGGGAAGAATTTGAACTGGCAGAAAAGATTGTCCCAGGTTGGAGCAACTGGTTGATT
Source organism: Erinaceus europaeus (assembly GCF_950295315.1). Lineage (NCBI taxonomy): Eukaryota > Metazoa > Chordata > Mammalia > Eulipotyphla > Erinaceidae > Erinaceus > Erinaceus europaeus. The sequence goes on along the minus strand of NC_080164.1, from coordinate 77,924,662 downwards.
CAAAACAGGATGTGAAAGAAAAATATGCTTGCAGAGTGAGTGATGACAGATAAACTTGACTAGTATGGTATGTGTAGATTGCCAGATAGTGAAAAATAAGCCTGAGTCAAAAGCAAATGATACTAGATAGGAAATAAACAAGCTCCTGAAAGTGACAGAAATGAAATCTGAGCTTAATAATGGCAATAATATTCTTCCCAAGATTTTATAAAAGAGTTTGGATGCCAAAGAAAAGGCCCAATTGAGAAATTTAGGATGCATTAATAATACCACTATAAAATTTATTTTATAGAAGTGAAGAATAAATTTAGTGAGTTTCAATATACCTCACTGTAGTACATAAGGAAAGTAATCTATATGAATTGGCTTTTAGGGCTTGACCCATGCCTACAGAGATATCCTTTGCTAGGTAGCTTGATAATAGAAAATACAGAAAAGTGACATTATCATTCAGTCTTCATGGAATTTAAGCTAAAGAAAGTTGGGAGCAAGGGTTACAGTATAAATACTTCTTCAGACAAATGTATAGGAAGGAAGGAAGGAAAGAAAGGAAAGAGAAACTTGAGAAAAGCAGAGAGGAAAACTACAAGTAACAGAGGAGAGGAGAGGAAAGAAGAAAATTAAAAGCAATCATTCTAAACATCAGATATTTAAATCAAAAAGAAGATACTCTCTTTACAGCAAAAAATAACAATAGAGGTCAAGAGGTACTGTCAACAGAAAAGCATAAATCATTATTTACTTACATTTGGAAGTTTATGATTAACTATGTAGAGATAAAATACTGGAAAATAGATACCCGTTAAATGTCTAAATAAAGCTTATTACAAATTTGACTTTTAAAATAGGCATCAATCATTTAACATCAGAAATGTATTTTTAATATTAGAGTTTTAGAAGGATATAGATCATTATTATTATTATAATAATAAATTTACTTGGGATTTTGTTTACTTTGACAATTCTGTGGTTAGAATTTACCATATTATACTTGACCTCACCATGATTATCATTTAATGTTATCTATTGATAAGTATATCTTACTAACAGAGCTGGATGATTCTGATCTATCTGGTCTAAGATTGTAGGTAACTCAATATTTTAATAAAGCAAAGTTAATTTTAGAAATGGTTTAATAATTTAAGTCCAGTGTCAGAATTCAGCTTACAAATTTAAAATATTAAGTGCTTAGACTAAAGGGATATATACTCAGAACTTCAATCTAGGCAGCTGACAAACTCAAGACATATCCAATCTATTTTTCCTCTGATATATTGAATAAATAGTGATTTATAAGAATATAAATTAAAAGGAGTATAGTTTAATATTATTCCCACTACCAAAGGTCTGAGTCCCTATCCCCACCCCACCACCCTGCAGTGGACCTGATAATTGACCTTTCCCCCCACCAAAGTCCTTTACGTTGTTGTAATTCTCCAAAACCCAGTCCACGTACTGCCTTGTGTTTCTCTTTCTGTTCTTACTTCTCAATTTCTATTAGTGGGATCATCCCATATTCATCCTTCTCTTTCTGGCATATCTTACTTAACAGGATTCCTTCAAATTTCATCCAAGATGAGGTAAAGAAGGTGAATTCATTATTCTTAATAGCTGAGTGCTAGTTTATTGTTCATATAAACATCTTTCTCAGCTACTCACCTATTGTTATACATCTAAATTGCTTCCAGGTTTGGACTATTCAAATCGTGCTGCTATAAACTTAGGTATGTACACATCTTTTTGGATGGGTATGTTTGGTTCCTTAGGATACATCCCCAGGGGGAAAATGGCTGGGTCATAGGATAGGTACATTTCTAGCCTTGTGAAAGTTCTCCAGACTGTTCTCCACAGGAGCTGGAGTTGTTTACATTCCTTCCTGCCAGTCCCTGTTCAGGGCGCCATTATGCTGGGCTGGCTTCTCAGGCAGGAGACAGACGACCAGGGACTCATGGCTGAGCGGTATGCAGACCAGGGACTCATGGCTGAGAGGTATGCAGTCCAGTCTTTATTCATGTAGAACGCAGCCCAATCTAGGCTATCTAAAACTATATATAATCACAATCTTGTCCTCTTGCCAAGTAGGGTGGAAACAGGATGTGACATAGAGAGGGTGGAGCAAAAAGAGATTGGTGAAAATCAGGGTGTGACAAGGAGAGGGGGCGGAGCAAAAAGACATCGTGAACCAATGGGTATTAAACCAATGCCCTGCAGGCAGGGTAGTGCTTAGTTAAGAGTGGTTATGTAAATAGAATACAGTGTTAAGCAGGGGGGAATTAAACCAATGAAACAGAAGGGGGTTAGAAGCAGAATTAGAAGCATGACAACACCCTCTAGCAGTGCAGAAGGGTTCCCTTGCCCCCATGACCTCTCCAACACTTTTTGTTGCTATCATTTCTGATGTATGACATTCTCACAGCGGTGAAGTAATATCTCATTATTGTCTTTATTTGTATTTCTCTGACAGTCAATGACTTAGAACATTTTTTCGTATGCTTGTTGACCTATGTAAATCTCTTCTTTGGTGATATTCTGTTTATGTTCTCTCTCCATTTTGGGGATGGGGTCATTTGTTTTTGTTATTGCATTTTGGTTATTAGCCTTTTATCTGATGTATGGCATGTAAAGATATATGATTCTGTAAGGAATCTCTTGTTTGGGTGGTGGTTCTTTTTGCTGTGTAGAAGCTTTTCAATTAGATGTAATCCCATTGGGTAATGTTTGTTTTAGTCTTCTTTGCAATTAGATCTGTATCATTAAAGATGCCTGTGAAATTTAAATGGAAAAGAATGCTGCCTATTTTCCTCTAAGTATTTTATAGTTTCTGGTCTAATACCCAAGTTCTTGATCCACTTGGAGTTTACTTTTTTTTTCTCCTTTTCTCTCTCTCTCTCTCTCTCTCTCTTTCTCCCCCCTTTTTTTCCCTTGATTTTTTTATTGTTGTTGTGGATATTATTATTTTGTGGTTATCGATGCTACTGTTGTTGTATAGGACAGAGAGAAATCAAGGGAGGAGGGGAAGACAGAGAGGGGGAGAGAAAGATGGACACAGGCAGACCTACTTGACCGCTTGTGAAGTGTTCCTCCTGCAGGTGGGGAGCCAGGGCTCTAACTTGATCCTTATGCTGGTCCTTGTGCTTCTTACCATGTGCACTTAACCAACTGCCCTATTGCCCGACCCCCTGGAGTTTACTTTTGAGTGTGGCAAAATGTAGTTGTTCAGTTTTATTCTTTTGCATGTTTCACTCCAATTTTTCCAACACCATTTGTTGAAAAGACTTTCATTTCTCCATTTAATAGTTTGGGAACTCTTGTCAAAAATTAGATAACCATATGCATTGGGGTTTATTTCTGGTCTCTCAATTCTTTTCCACAGGTCAGTGTGTCATTTTTGTTTTAGCTTGTATTTTTTGATACCTTAATCTGTTATACTGCCTCGGAGAACCTCAGCTAAATCATTATAAAATGAGTCACCATGCCACATTATGTTGCCATTGCCTTTTCACTTTACATTGTATCCAGAGACACCAAATCTGAGGTGTCAACCTTCCAACTCCAATAATCTGGGGAGACCTTGCCTAAGATTTGGGACTACCTAGTTCTATTTCAAATGACACACTCTTTAACAAAGTTCTAGAGATAGGTTGGAGCCTAGGGCACTGGGTACATACATACAAAATCCATAAGTTAGGGGCAACTACATATCTCAAAGTAAAAGTGATAAATAGTCCATTGTGACTAGATTTAGTAATCTCAGAAAGCAACTAGAAAGGCATAAAGAAGGCATAATAAGGGGCCAGGTGGTGGTACTCCTGGTTAAGCACTCACATTACAGTGTGCAAGGACCTGGGTTCAAGCCCCTGGTCCCCACCTGCAGTGGGGAAGCTTCACAAGTAGTGAAATGGGGCTTGCAAGTGTCCCTCTGCCTCTCTCCCTCTCTATCCTCTCTTTTAATTTCTCTCTGTCTCTATCAATATTAAATAAATAGAAAGGAAGAAAGAAAGAAAGAGAAGGCATCATAAAATACTACAGTCTAATATTTACTACTGAGGCTTAGATATCTTCCTCATACCCCCTACATAACTTTCCTCAATCAATCTATCTACACAAATAACTACACAAAAGAAAATAAAATGTATTTCCCAATCTATTCTGATAGCACCAGAATTATTTTCATTCCTTTAAATTTTTTAGAAGAAACAACATATACTATTGTCCTAGTTATATATCAACTAAAGGACAATCACTTTCCCTATGACAACATTTATCAGAATCATCAAGCAAATAAATGCAGTTAACTTTAAGGTTAATTTAGACCCCACTAAAATTCTAGGTGTATTTCCTCTCTAACTTGAGACCAGACTCCACAAACAGGTTTGTATACAACAAATGACACTCAACACTTTTAACAGCTGGGTGAAAGTGTAAGAATATCAGATAAAAAAGACTGGGAGTATGGACCGACCAGTCAACGCCCATATTCAGCGGGGAAGCAATTACAGAAGCCAGACCTTCTACCTTCTGCATCCCTCAACGACCCTGGGTCCATGCTCCCAGAGGGATAGAGAATGGGAAAGCTATCAGGGGAGGGGGTGGGTTATGGGGATTGAGTGTTGGGAATTGTGTGGAGTTGTACCCCTCCTACCTTATGCTTTTGTTCACTAATCCTTTCTTAAATTAAAAAAAAAAAAAAAAAGAACTACAAAGACTGGATAAGGGCAAGATAATGGCTCACTTAATAAAAATCTTTCTGGATAATTCCAGGTCACCCAATCATCTGGGGCCCTAGTCAGGGGATCCTTCAATTGCCATATAAATATAATGGGCCTAGACCTCTAATATATGTCTCTCTTCACCATCACTGATCACTTCCATCAGGAATGTCATCATAGCTCCTATATGGGCCCCTCCAAAACCTTGATCTTACTTAACGCAGCAATGATAGGGACTCCCTCACTCTAAAGGGAGTCTGGTCATACTGCTCTGCCAGTAGAGGAAGACTGGTTGTGAAGTGAGTCCAGCCTAGAAAGTTACCAGCTGTGACCATGGATTGTAAGCTCAGGGATGAGGAGGTGACACAGGCTTCTGTGCTAAATATGGATATATATGGGCCCTGGGCCAAACTGAAGAGGTAAACAGTTAATTGTATTTATATAATTTATTCAAGTTTGGGAGCTACTCTTTGCCCTAATACAGATTTCCAGCCCTGTTATCAGCTTTTGACACCATCTTCCCAGACAATATTTTTAGTCCACCTCCATATTAGCTATCAATCTCAGACAAAATTTACTAAAATCATGGGTCCATAACTACCATAGTTGTATGACCTCAGGAACATGCCTAAAATGGTTCTCCTAGCTTTCTCCTACCCTAAAACCCCTAATCTCATCTTCTCTGATCCTACTTTTTTGGCTCCTGTTCATTAACCATATTGTCTCAACTTAGGTCATACCAACTTCCAGACACCAAGCTACTACAGATGCTACCATGACTGCACCCCAACTTCTCTGGGAAGATGACCTCACCAATGTGTCCTATCTAGGTTTTGGGACCTTTTTAGGAAGGGAACTACCTGGAATGGAATTAGGGAATCCTATGAAAGAAAAGGTCTCATCTGAGTAATGAGGCTGAAGGGTTGACATTCCACACTTGACATCTCTGGTGGTGGGAATTGTGTGGTTGTACCCCTCTTATCCTAAAAATTATGAGTCACTACTCAAGGAAATTGAAAAAGACACAAATAAGTGGAAAGATATTCCATGTTCATGGGTTGGAATAAATAACATCATCAAAACAAATATACTACCTAGAGTCATATACAAATTTAATGCTATACCCATCAATATCCCAAACACAGTTTTTTGGAGAATAGAACAAATGCTACAAATGTTTATCTGGAACCAGAAAAGACCTAGAATTATCAAAACAATCTTGAGAAGAAAGGACAGAAATGGAGGCATCGCACTCCCAGATCTCAAATTGTATTATAGGGTCATTGTCATCAAAACTGCTTTGCACTGGAACATGAATAGACACACTGACCAGTGTAATAGAATTGAGAGCCCAGAAGTAAGCCCCCATGCCTATGGACATCTAATCTTTGACAAAGGTGCCCAGACTATTAAATGGGGAAAGCAGAGTCTCTTCAACAAATGGTGTTGGGAAAAATTAGTGGAAACATGCAGAAGAATGAAATGAATCACTACACTTTACCAAATACAAAAGTAAATTCCAAGTGGATCAAGGACTTGGATGTTATACCAGAAACTATCAGAGGAACTTAGAGGAACTAAGAGATCCAAAAGGCTGAGAAACACATGAAAAAATATTCCAAGTCTTTGATTGTCATAGAAATGCAAATAACGACAACAATGAGATACCACTTCACTCCTGTGAGAATGTCATACACCAGAAGAGCAAGCATCAGCAAATGCTGGAGAGGTTATGGGGTCAAAGAAACCCTCCTGCACTGCTGGTGGAAATGTAAATTGGTCCAACCTCTGTGGAGAACAGTCTGGAGAGCTCCCAGAAGGCTAGAAATGGACCTGCCCAATTATCTCCTGGGGAGATATAATAAGGAATCCAGTACACACATCCAAAAAGATCTGTGTACACATATATTCTTAGCAGCACAATTTATAATAGCCAAAACTTGGAATCAACCCAGGTGTCCAACAACAGATGAGTGGCTGAGCATTTGTGGTATATATACACAATAGAATACTACTCGGCTACAAAAAATGGTGACTTCACAGTTTTCACCTGATCTTGGATGGACCTTGAAAAATTCATGTTAAGTGAAATAAGTCAGAAACAGAAGGATGAATATGGGATGAACTCACTCTCAGGCAGAAGTTGAAAACCAAAATCAGAAGAGAAAACACAAATAGAAACTGAAATGGAATTGGCATGTTGCACCAAAATAAGAGATTCTGGGGTGGGTATGGAGGATAATTCAGGTCCACAAAGGATGACAGAGGACCTAGTGGGGATTGTATTGTTATATGGAAAACTGGGAGAAGTTATGCACGTACAAACTATTGTATTTACTGTCGAATGTAAAACATTAATTCCCTAATAAAGAAATATAAAAAACTAAATAAAGCAGAACAAATTGTGTAATAGTCAGGAACCTACAGGTAATAGTATAGTAGATGAGATTTGAGTGTCTTCATTTTGGAAGAAGCTAGGAAGTCTATTTTATATATATTCCAAGAGACCCATGATTTTACTAAATGTTGCCGCAGCCCAACAGCAACAATCATGTGTGTCCTACTTATATGTTTACCTTGTAAATGCAAACATTTTAGGGAAAAGTCCTTAAAAAAATGAATGATTTTTTTCCTAGGTCTTATAGAACAATTTTTTTAACTACTGGGTGTTGTGTTTTGTTTGTATAGAGACAGAGGGACATATATATATATATGAGAGAGAGAGAAACTACAACACTGAAGTTTTCTTCAGTGCAGTGATGAAAAGTCATAAACCCAGGGCCCACACATAGCAAAACAATACACTATCCAAGTGAGCTATCTCACCAGCCCTTACAGTAGCTTGCCAACTATATTGATGTACTTTGAGATAGTTCTTTTAAAAAAATGTATTGAGGAAATGTTACTTTCTAAGTATGTTGCTGTCTCAAAGATAGGCCTACACATCTCTGTAGAACATATATTAGCACCTTTTACCAACCACCAAAGGGCTCTTTCCTCTACTTCCTTATAGACACTCCATACCTTCTTCCTTAGTGACCCCAGATCTATAGTTAACACATTTTGACTAGTCTATTCCCTTGCCTTGTCTCTTAAGTCCCACATATGAATGAGATCATCTGATATTTGTCCTTTTCTTGTTTTACTTAACGTGATTCACTCCACTTCATGCTGTAACAAATGGCAAGATTTAATCCTTTCATAAAGTTGAGTAGTAGTCCACAGTGTGAAGCTATCATGACATCTTTATCTGTTTATCTGACTTTGGGCACTTGAGTTGTTTCCAAACAGTGGTTATTGTCAATAGAACTGTGAGGAACATAGATACACATCTAATTTGGGTGATTAAATGTTCTGTGGAATAATTATTGGCAGATATTGTTATCATTTTAAATGGCCCTCTCTTTTTAAAGATCCCTTTAATAGGAGAGAGGAAGGAGAGAGAGAACCAGAGCAGTGGTCAATTATGGCATATGGTAATATGGGTTATTGAGTCTGCAGCATCTGGAGCCTTCCACTTGCAAATTGGTGCTCCGACAGGTTGAACAATCTCTACAGTCACTTAGAATTTTAAGATGCTTGTATAGAAATAGTGCTTCCTTGTACTCTCCAGATACCAGTAGCTCTGCTAAATTACTTACTAAAGAACAACACCAGGCATTGCCAGAATGTCCCTGGCATGCAGATGGAGGGCAGAAGGTGAAACAGATGCTAGCTGAAACTCAGCTAATCACAGCTAAATTATGATTACTAAGCTACTCAAAGAAACTATTAATATATTTTTCTACCCCATTGCAGGGGGGAATCTTCACAAGTGTTAAAGCAATTCTATAGGTGTCTCTCTATCCCCCTTTCTATCTCCCCCTTTCTTACAATGTTTGGGTATCTCTATCCAATAAAAAAATAAATATAATGAAATTTTAAAAATAAATAAAATATGTATTTTTCTACCCTCTCAAGTGGAAGTGATACTGATTTAACTGCTTACTTTATAGCAATAAATAGTGTATTTTTCAATAATTTTTGTTGTTTTCTAGTAATCTTTCAAGAATTGATAATAATCAACTTAATCATACCTTGTCTTATGATTAAGGAGCTTTGATAAAAAATTTGTAGGTTAAGAAGATTTGATAAAAATTAGTAGGTTAAGCAAATAATTCTGTGTCTTCTCTTTTGGCACAAGTACAACCTATTGTGTCCTGGTCCTCAATATGCTTGACTAGTGACAGGTAACTTGTTTTAGTCATAGAACAGTGAGCAGAAATAGCATCTGTCAATTCCATTCTGGATCAATTAAACAGAAATCTGATAATAAGCTGAGCTCCTCTTTACTTTGTATTAGCATTATAATAGTCACCTTTGCATATTTTTCCATGAAGCTATACAAAGGATATTGTAGATTAGAGTGACTATCATGCTTCACTTAAAAAGAAAATGTATGTCTCCCAAGTCTTATCTCTGAAACAACATAAAAATCTAATCAAATTTATTACAGATGCAAAAGTTGTATCTTTGATAAGAGAGCAAAATGGATTTCCTTAGCTTGAATGCAAGAGATGCCTGCCTCACTTAACTCAGAAAATACAGAAGAAAAATCTTTTCCTTTTGGAGATGGATCCTAGGTTCTTACTCTAACCTTGCAAAATATAAATATCTCTCCAACAACCAGATTAGCCTACCTGTCTACCCCTAGTACATATGGAGGTTTTATGACCTGGTAGATATCTTCAAGGTCCTGAACTTCATTTTCCCTTGAAAGTTCAACATGCACTTCCATCTAGTAAATCTGTTAGTTATCCCACTACCTACAGAGCTGTAAATCAATTGTCCTAGGGGACAAAGGTGACTCAAGCAAGTAATTCTGCTCAAGCAAAACACACACACACACACACACACACACACACACACACACATATATATGCTATCCAAGACAATAACAGCTTAAGGAAAGAGCCATTTTAAATAATTTCTATATTAAGCTATTGCAATGAGTATTTCATAAGGGACAAGCTATCAAAATTCCAAATAAAAAGTGACTCATTTAGGGTAAATATTATATATATATATATATATATATGCTTCAAGTTTCACTGTGGTTCCACACAATATTGTTAGTACTTAAAAAAAACAACTATAATTTAAATTATTGATATTTTGTTATCATGCTAAATCTTTAAATTAATTCTGACTTTTAAAAAGGAATGTTTCCAAATACTATATATCAATCCTTTTACATTATGATATTCTCCCATGTCCCAGGTTCAAGGCAAATGACCAACCCACTCCACCAGAGCATCCTAATTAAGGTGAAAAAATAAAGCAAATTGGGAAGGTGTTCCAAGGTATAAAAGAAGATAGGGAGGGATGATAACTGAATACTAAGAATTAGAGAACAAGTAGGAACATTATACTAGCAAATATAGAGAAAACTGATAGTAAACAGTCTTCAAAAACTAGGAGACATAGACAAGAAAAAAATGAAAATTCTGTTCAGATTCAGCCTCTAGACAGGACGCACTAGGCTTCTGGTTATCACCCTTGGCTGTTCATAAGAAAGGCTTGGGTAGATGTTTTTAAACATCTAATATATAATTTCTCTGGCCCTGCTCACAGACCATTCAATCACAAACTTTGAGCTTAAGATAGAGGTATCAGTATTTTTAACAGTGTATCTTCTTCTGGGGTGGAAAGAAGTACTCATTTAATATGTACACTATTCAATTTTCAGAATCTCTTAGCCCTTCCTTACTCTCAGGAAATAATCTATTGATAAAATAATTCTTAATCTAGCTCATTAATTTTGTTGTTTATTATCTAATTATTTAGTTCTAAGATTTCTTTTTGGATCTTTTTCAAATATTCTGCTTTATAACACACACTCATTGAATTAATCTTTGCTCTGCATAGGTTTTGGTTGAAGAATTCTGTAACATCTGGGTTAAGTTCTTATTATTACAATATCTATGTCATCTCAGTTTTGGAATCTGATGATTACTTTATGTTCTATAAATTAAATGCATTTGTTATGTATATTCTGAGTAATTTGAGACTGTATCTTTGAGGTCATTACTGGGGCCCAGTGCCTGTATGAAACCACTATTCCAAGCTAATTGTTTTCCCTTTTGTTTCTTCTTGATAGAGGGTGGGAGAGAGAATAAGGAGAAGAACGAAGGAGAAGAGTTGAAGGAGGGGCACCTGCTGAACTGATCCACTATTTGTGAAGCTTCCCTCACCAGAGGTAAGGGCCATGAGTTTGAGCCTGAGCACTTGCACATGGTAATATGTACATCCTGCTAGTTGACCCACCACTTGGTTTCATTCCCTTGTCATTTTAAATGTTATCTTATGAGGCTCTGAATGTTGCTTAAATGACAATAATGATGTGTGTGTGTGTGTGTGTGTGTGTTATCAAGTATTCTATATGGTTGGATTTAAGAAACAAATTCCCACAAGTATACTGGGAAGTTTTCAAAAGTTTGTTATGTTCTTAGGATAAAATCCACATACACTCAGGCCTGAGAGTTCATCTGCAACTTTATGTGAACACTTCCCTGAGTTGCTCCCTGCATGGGATCAACCTGGTGTGTTCCTGATTCTTGAGTTTCTCCTTTGACCATGTAACCAAAGAGCTGAGGTTTAAGTGCTCTGCCACACTTACTGTGTTATTCTATAAAATGGAAGGTTTCTTCTAGCAGCAATTTATACAATTACTTGCTTCTAAAGATATGGCTAGGGGACATAGAACATAACATTGTAGATTTTAGAAAAAATTTTAGAACATGAGGAATTGTTCCAAAGACTAACAAAGCTCAAAGGAAATGTTCACTACAAATTATAAATATCAGACATGGTTCCTTGATCTAGTATGATGGCCAGAAGCAAATCTTACAGACATTATTTGTCTGTTTTTTTCTTTTTCCCTATGAGAATTTGCTATTATGCAAGGAGATGATATAAATGAAAAGTAGGAAACCTCTATAAAAGAAACTTTAAAATAACCGCACCTTCTCTTTCTTCTGGTAAATACCTAAAATCAGTAAACAATATGAACAAAAAGGGTAAGGATATAACAAATTAACTAGGAAATAATGTAAATGATATCCCATGAATGTCAAAGAATTGCTATAGGATATACCTTATGAAATAACATATTGGAATAACTTGATAAAAAATTTCGAAGAGAAAAAAATAGTTTTGATTTTCTAAGAGAGAAGGAAAGGAAAAAGATTATGATTTTACACAGAATTATCCAAAAATTAACCCAGAAGGGTTTCTGGAAATCTATGAGAGGTAAAGAATAACCATGAAGGAAGGAAGGGTGGATGAATGGAAAGAAAAGAAAACAATAAAATAGCACTGAAAGTTGTCTTTTTTCCTAAGAGCAAGTGAAAATAAATCCAGCTGAAAAAAAATGGGAATAGGCAAGTGAGTCATGCCAGTGGGGTAGCAGGTGCACAGTATAGCTTCTCCCTAGAGTAGCAAGAGCCTTCTCAGCTGTGATCAACTAGGATATAAGAAGGAAAAGGATAGAGTTACAGTGAGAGCCTGACTTAGTCAAACAAAAAATAAATACATATGCCACGTAGAAGAATAACATGAAAGAGAAAAATGTGTCAAATAAATACTTCTTCAATCACTTCTTTCTTACAGAAATCCATACTACTTTTCTCCAAAGAGACTTACAAATAAAGGGGTACCTAATGCAAAATTTTATTTACAAATACTTCAGTTTAATAATAGAGAAGAAGATTCTGAGAATCTCTGGGAGGAAAAAACGGAAGATATGTGCAAACAATAAATTTGAATGTGTTAATATCTAAGATATGCAATTAATCATTAACATTCAAAATAAAAAATAAAACCTGATTAAAAATGGTCAGATGATTTATATAGATCTTTCTCCAAAACAGTTCAGCAGTTATATGAAAAGATATCCTCCGTCATCATCATCATCATCATCATCATCATCATCATCATCATCATCATCATATAACTCTCTTTCAATAAAGTATTAAAATTTCAGGAAAAAACAAAAAGACATGACTCACAGTCAAACATTGGGCCATCTCTTAGACTTTCATCTCTTATTATTTGATTCATACGAATCAAGTAGCAAGAGGTATAAATTTATACCTATGAGAAAAGTTATCACTCAAAATATAAGACTCAACAGCTATTATGAGAGAAGGGAACTCTTAGACATTTTTAGTGAGAATATAAATTAGTGCAGCCATATAGAAAATAATTTGAAGATTCTACAAAAATAAAATTATAAATAAAAATCCCATACTATCCAGTTATCTCACTTCTGAGTATTTACCTCTAAACAGAGACATATTCAGAGTAGTGAGACAGACCACACTGAAGTCAGAATTCACTTAATAAGGTAGTATGTTTTTTTTTAAAGAAAGAGCATATGATCACTAAATTTGAATAACATAATGGAAGAGATGTTTTCTGAATGCCCTAACTACTAGATATTGATACATGCAAGAGCATCCTGTCAGAAAGAAACTTCAAACAGAGCATAAAGACAAAAGTATTTATATGAACCCAACTCCAGTATAACTCTCATTAACTATATTGTGATTTCTTGATTAGTTAATGAAAATTTTAAAAAATTGAAGTTGATTTAAACATGGCATCACACAGAATGGTAGCACATGCCACATATGTTTTCTAGCAATATATAATATATAATTATATATTATATAATATTATATATTATATAATATTACATACTATTTAATATTACATACTATATAATATTAAATATTATATATTGTATATTGTATATTATATATTATACATTATACATTATATTATATTATATATTATATATTATATTATACATTATATATTATATTATATATTATACATTATACATTATATATTATATATTATATTATATATTATACATTATATATTATATTATATTATACATTATACATTATACATTATACATTATACATTATACATTATACATTATATATTATATATTATATATTATATATATTATAATATAATATAGAATATAATCCCTTCTCAAAAATTATCAGATAATGGTAAATATTTTTCTTCATTGGCAAATCTTCAAAAACTACACATTGATTTTCATTTTGCCTAGAAGGCAGTAATTACTTCAGCAAGCTGTGTACTGATTCTTAAACAGTGACTAATAGTCTAGACAGATACCTAATAAAGGACATTGAATAGTAATATTAAAGGAGTTTGCGTCAAGGAGTTTGGGTGACAGAACATGTGACTAGAGAGCTCCAAATGAATTTAAAGGTATGGTACAAAACTGCTGGCTTGTGAAAGATTAGACTGAAAAGTGGGGGTGGATTGTACAGTGGTCTTTCACTACAGATGACTTAAAAAATACTAAAGGTCTAAAAATATTTACATATATTTTTACCAAGACGCTATCACCATACAATTTCAGAATGAACTTTTGTGGATATCCATTAGCCTTTTTTCCCCATCCAGATCTTTATTCCCATATCAAGCCCAAATGCCTAAGGGAGGTAGTTTAGATCCATAGACTTTAGCAAATGGGTTTTGCTCTCCCCAGGCTTGGTTTGGTTATCCTTGCTGATGCCAAATCTCAATCAATGATATGACACCATGCATTAGGGACCTAAGCAATTCCCTAGTATTTAGTTGATTACATATGACCTTTTTCTACCATGAAAGGAGCAAAGAGCTGTGCTCATCAACTAGACACCTAATCTAGATTTGAAGTAACTTTCCCTGCCAACCTCTGTCAATGTCAGTCATCCATGAAATTACTCAATGCTTTGTACTCTGCATCCAACCAAGAGAGCAGTTCAAGATAAAAGAAGCAAACAGAGGGCTATTTCTTGAGACACTCACTGGTCCTATTTTCCACTCATCAGCTGTTAGAAACTGGTTCTCTAAATGGGAGAAAAAGCATAGGAAGCTAGGTGATACTACATTTCAGTCACAGCATGCTGTTTCTCTCATAACCCATTTCTCTCCCATACAGATAAACGCAGTGCTATGAATTAAAAAAGTGGTGGTAGAAGAGATAAAGGAATCTATTTGAATTACAGTTAATAGTCTATTTTTAAACTTATTTATTTCACTGGTTTGTAATGGAGGTTTTATCATTTAAAAAAAGGGTTCCTCTGAACTATAAGCTAAAATTGTGACTTGACCTTATATGACTTAACCTAATGTCAGTGGAGACATTATGAAAAATAATATTTGTTAACAATGAAACAAAGCAAAAATAATATTTTTAGTGATAATGAATCAGACTATTCACTATAAATATAAAATTTGCACAGTAATATTCAGAAAAAGGAATATTTCTTTTTAGCCATGTGTTTTATTATCTCAGTAGTCTAGATTTTAATTTCTTTATATTAATAATTTTCCTTGTGGAGGCCAGGCAATGGCACTGTACCCAGTTGAGTGCACACATTACCATATGCAAAGACCAGGGTTCGAACTCCTGTTTCCCACCTGCAAGGGGAATACTTCAGGAGCACTGAAGTGGGTCTACAGGTGTCTTTCTCTCTCTTTTTCTCCCTCCACTCTCAATTTATCTATATAATATCGAAAAGGGGGAGGGGAGAGAAGAGTGAAAAAATTGTAGGGTATATTCCTAGTGCAGGCATTGAGTGCCAGGGATAACCCTAGAGGCTATAAAAATATTCCTTGTTCAATGCATGTAGAATATAAAAAGGGTAGCTAGTGGAAGAAATAATTTATGATCAAACATTAGTTTATATACAAGGATACTGGAGTCTCCTTGTAATTTCACAATTGCAGTGAAAAGTTACATATTTTATGATGTTTTTTTCTATATTAAACATAATGGATATTTGTGGCAGGAAACAATATTTCTATACTCAAATCAGGAGAATGAGATATTATCAAAAGAGATATAGAAGAATAATAAGCATAACCAAAATATCTTGGACTCAGAGAATAGAATACAAAAAATTAATACTATATTATATTATTATATTATATTATTATATTATTTTCTGTTAAATATTTGTGTCAGTTTACAACATGATGTAACACTAACTACAGGGGTCCAGCAGTGGTGCCCTGGTTGAGCACATACTATAATGTACAAAGATGTGGGTTCCAGATCCTGGGCCCCATCTGCAGAGAGAAAGCTTCATGAACAGTGAAGAAGTGCTTCACTTTCTCCTTCTCTATCTCCCTCTTCCCTCTTGATTTCTCTCTGTCCTTAAATTAAAAAATACTAACCATAAGATAATAATATTAATACTAATATACTGTCAAACTAGAAATCATTTGCTGTGTAATTAGAATTCAGGTCACCTGTAGTCAGCATTAGAGATGGATATAAAAATGTTGACTGACAATGCAGTCAAAATTCTCTTTTAGAACCTTTCTTTATCACATTCCTACTAGTACTTAATAGACAACCTGGGAGATTGTGCTCTGCTCCACTTCTTCACAGTTTATAGGATTTACTTACCTTGCTTTCTGCTAAACACATTTTATTTTGAGAACTCTACCTTTCTATCATTGTAAGTGTTCCCCCTTTTAGCCTTAAGACTCTTGAGATATAAACATTTCCTGATCATAACTCTTTGTGTGGCACAGCTGCCATGAGCTCCAAAAGGCAGCGGCTTACAACCTGGAATCTGCTGGACCTGGTAGGATATTGGGCTTTCTGTAGAAGGGTGAACATGGGCTGGTCAGAGAAACACCAAAATACAGTCCCATAACACTTTCTTGGGCTGACAAATGGAGGAAAGGGGGACAAAGAAAAATTCTTTGATTATTTCTGAGCTCACCCCTCCCCCACCACAGTACCAGCCCACAGGGGCATATCAGCAGCATCTAGCAGGCTCCCCGCTGAGCTATTTAACAAGATTGCTGGCTCACCAGGAGTATCATTCTAAGCCTCTTCCTTTAACTTCTCACTCTCTCTCTTTTTCTTTCTTTCTTTTTTTTTTTTTTTTAAGTGGCTGGAGCTCTATTTGAGTGACAAAATACCTTACCAATCAGAGCCTCATCCCTGCTTGGGAAAGACTGGAAAAAACCTGTAGGTTTTTGTTTGTTTGTTTATTTTGGATACTTCAATTCAACAGTCTAAGCTGAAGACTGTTAGGGTTTTCTACTCTATTTTATTTTATTTCATCACTACTATTATTATATACACATGTCCCTTTCCCATCCACCTTCTTCAGGTTGACCAAATTAACAACTGTTGTTGTCTTTTCCATTGCTAGGTGACTGGGTGTCCTATCCATTGTGAGAGGAACTTGTTTCTCTCTATCTCTTCTCTCCGCTCTCCTTATGTCCCTCCTCCTAGCTAATTAAAAAAAAAAAAAAAAAAAACTCCTTCCTTTCACTGCTCTTCCTTTTTTCTTCTTTCTTTCTTCTTTTCTATTTTTTTAATTCTTTTCTCCATTCCTCCTTCTTTTGTTTTCTGAATTCACCAATATTCCCTTGTGAATTATTTGGGGGAAGAAATCTGACTTGGAGTGGACTCCATGTATGTGTTTCTTTTCTACTGTCCTTTCTCCCCTTTATACCCATAGAATTTATAGTGGAAAGTAGATTTCCATAATTGTCAATTCTTGCTTTCTCTTTTTTTCCTGTCTCTTTATCTTTTGTTTGGTTGCTATTTTTTCTTGGGCTGGAGGTGTTGTTTGCGTAAATGGCATTTGTTGAACTGCATCAATCCTTGCCTCAGTTACTACTGTTGTAATTTGTGAGGTTGGTGACTGCAGTTGTCATAAAGGTCTTTAGTGTAGAGTAGCTTGGACTCAAAACACAACAACTGAATAACGACAGAACAGAAAAATAAAACACACATCAATAAAAAACAAAATGGTTAAGAGCAAATAAAACTGCTACCATAATAATTGAGGAAAGGAGCCCAGAAGAAACTTCAAATCAGTTAGAAATAGCCATAGATAAGAAAAGTATGCAAGTAATAGTAAACCTAATAATCACAGAAATAAAGACAATTATGGAGGAAAGGGCTATCAGAATTAGGGGAACAACAGAGGAGAACCTTAAAGAAAATAGAAGCTACATTGAGATAATTAGAGAAATGAAACCTGAAATAGCTGAGCTAAAAGGCCAACTAACAGAACAAGCTAATACTATAACTGAACTGAAGAAAGAAGCTGAGGTAAGGGAAATCAGATTAACAGAAGCAGAAAACAGAATTAGACAGACAGAGAATGACCTAGAAGAAACAAAGAAAGAGATAAAGGAGCTCAAAAAGAGATTGAGGGACACTGAAAGCAACAACAGAGACATATGGGATGATCTCAAAATAAGTAACATTTGTATGATTGGCCTACCAGAGAAAGAAAGAGAGGAGGGGGAAGTAAATATTCTAGAGGAAATAATGGTAGAAAAACTTCCCAAATCTAAACAACAGAATGGACATTAAGATTCAAGACGCCCAGAGAGTCCCAAATAGAATCAACCCAGACGTGAAGACACCAAGACACATGACAGTTACAATGAAAAGAAGTAAGGATAAAGAAAGGATCCTAAAGGTAGCAAGAGATAAATAAAAAGTGACATACAGGGGAAATCCCATAAGACTATCAACAGACTTCTCCACTCAAACTCTAAAAGCCAGAAGAGAATGGCAAGATATCTGTAGAGCCCTGAATGGAAAAAGGTTTCAACCAAGGATAATATATCCTACTACACTTTCATTCAAACTAGATGGAGGTCTCAAAACCTTCTCAGACAAACAACAGTTATAAGAAGCAACCATATCACCAAGCCTGCCCTAAAAGCGCACTAAAAGACTTCTTATAAGCAAGAACATCACTATAATACTTGCCATATATCAGAGCAAATAAGGAATTGTTGTATAATGGCACTATAATACATTCAATCCACAATATCAATAAATGTCAGTGGCTTAAATTCATCCACTAAAAGGCACTGAGTGGGAGGATAGATCAGAAAACACAACCCAACCATATGCTGCTTGCAAGAATCCCACCTGACCCAACAAGACAAACACAAACTTAAAGGGAAAGGATGGAAAACTATCATACAGGCTAATGGAACAGTCATTCTCATCTCTGACACCAAGACTTCAAATTAAATAAAGTAATAAATGATAGGCAATACCATTAGATAATGATTAGAGGATCAATCAACCAAGAAGACTTAATAATTATTAACATCTATGAGCCCAATGAGGGACCATCTAAATACATCAAATACCTACTACAACAACTACAAAATACATCAATAGTAATACAATAATAGTGGGAGACTTCAATACTCTACTCTAACACTTAACAGATCATTGAAGCAGAGAATCAACAAAGAAATGAGAGAATTAAATGAAGAGATGAACAGACTAGACCTCCTGGACATTTTCAGAGTCCTTTTCTCCCCAAAACTGGAATACACATTCTTTTCAAATCCACACAGCACATCCTCAAGGATAGACCATATGTTAGGCCACAGAGACAGTATCAACAAATTCAAGAGCACTGAAATCATTCCAAATATCTTCTCAGACCATGATGGAGTAAATCTAACATTCAACTACAGAACACTACAACTACAGAAAATTACTAAAAGTTACATAATTTGGAAACTCCACAACACACTGCTTAAGAACCACTGGTTCAGAGAGGCACTCAAGCAAGACATTTAAATGTTCCTAAAAACAAATGAAAATTAAGAC